>NC_080712.1:26907645-27007645 GCF_019097595.1 Hemibagrus wyckioides | reverse complement strand
ACTCACTCACTCACCCACTCACTCGCTCAGTCATTCACTCACTCACTCACTCACTCACCCACTCACTCGCTCACTCAGTCATTCACTCACTCACCCACTAACTCACTCACCCACTCACTCGCTCACTGTCATTCACTCACTCACTCACTCACTCACCCACTCACTCACCCACTCACTCGCTCACTCAGTCATTCACTCACTCACCCACTCACTCGCTCACTCACTCACCCACTCACTCACCCACTCACTCGCTCACTCAGTCATTCACTCACTCACTCACTCATTCACTCACCCACTCACTCGCTCACTCAGTCATTCACTCACTCACTCACTCATTCACTCACCCACTCACTCGCTCACTCAGTCATTCACTCACTCACTCACTCACTCACTCATTCACTCACCCACTCACTCGCTCACTCAGTCATTCACTCACTCATTCACTCACTCACATGCTTACTTCCTCACTCGCTCACTCAGTCATTCACTCACTCACCCACCCACTCATTCACTCACTCACTCACTCACCCATTCACTCGCTCACTCAGTCACTCACTCACTCACTCACTCACTCACCCACTCACTCACTCATTTACTCACTCACTCATTTACTCACTCAGTCATTCACTCACTCACTCGCTCACTCAGTCATTCACTCACTCACTCACTCACCCACTCACTCGCTCACTCAGTCATTCACACACTCACTCACTCAGTCATTCACTCACTCACTCACCCACTCACTCACCCACTCACTCACCCACTCACTCACCCACCCACTCACTCACCCACCCACTCACTCACTCACTCACCCGACACACTCACTCACCCACTCACTCACCCACTCACTCACCCACCCACTCACTCACTCACCCGACACACTCACTCACTCACCCGACACACTCACTCACCCACTCACTCACCCACTCACTCACCCACTCACTCACTCACCTGACACACTCACTCACCCACTCACTCACCCACTCACTCACCCACTCACCCACCCACTCACTCACTCACCCACTCACTCACTCACTCACCCACTCACTCACCCACCCACTCACTCACTCACTCACTCATTCACTCACCCACTCACTCACCCACTCACTCACTCACCCACTCACCCACTCATTCACTCACCCACTCACTCACTCACTCACTCACTCATTCACTCACCCACTCACTCGCTCACTCAGTCATTCACTCACTCACTCACTCACTCACTCACTCACTCAGTCATTCACTCACTCACTTACTCACTCACCCACTCACCCACCCACTCACCCACTCACTCACTCACCCACTCACCCACTCACTCACCCACTCACTCACTCACTCACTCACCCACTCACTCACTCACTCACTCACCCACCCACTCACTCACCCGACACACTCACTCACCCGACACACTCACTCACTCACCCACTCACTCACTCACTCACCCGACACACTCACCCACTCACTCACTCACTCACCCACTCACTCACCCACTCACTCACCCACCCACTCACTCACCCACTCACTCACTCACTCACTCACCCACCCACTCACTCACCCACCCACCCACTCACTCACTCACTCACTCACCCACCCACTCACTCACCCACTCACCCACTCACTCACTGACTTCTGTATATCTCACAACACTAAAACTCTGGTGAAAATCCCATATCTGAAAATGATTCAGGGGCACATCAGGAGTTGGTCTTTAATGTGAGTTAGAGATTGACTTCAAATCCTGAGAACCCTAATATGTGTTTGAATGAAAAAAAATCCACTTTTACTTTCCTTTAGCACTGCAGCCAGGTTCTCCTGCATTGTCGTCGTACAGCATCATTAACCCAAATGTTTACGAGGTCTGTTACATCACTATCCTGCCACTAATATCCTTCATTGTTCCTTCCCAGACGACTGGAGATGTAATGTTCAAAGAGCACATATAGACCACAAACTGCTATAGTGTCTGTTTTTTAATACTATTTTTATTGGTCTGTTAATTTATTTGTGCAAGTGTGAGGTTATATTTGCAGCATAAAGTGCACTGACTCCCACTCGTATACAGGCATGACCTCTCTATTAGCACGAGTGTCCATGTTCTGTAAGTGTTGTAAAGCTCTTGTCAGGAAGGACATTTGCATGACTAATGGCGCAGCTGCAAAAACAGGACTGGAACAAGCGATAGATCGTGGGAGCGGGCAACTAGTCAAAAAACAACACACAACCCTCTCTCTCTCTCTCTCTCTCTCTCTCTCTCTCCCTCCCTCTCTCTCCCCCCTCTTTCTCTCAGTCAGTTTCTCTCTTTCTTTCTCACTTTGTCTCTCATTCTCACCCTCTCTCTCTCTCTCTCTCTCTCTCTCCCTCTCCCTCCCCTCTTTCTCTCAGTCAGTCTCTCTCTCTCTTTCTCTTTCTCTCTTTCTCTCTCTCTCCCTCCCTCTCTCTCCCCCCTCTTTCTCTCAGTCTGTCTCTCTTTCTTTCTCACTTTCTCTCTCTCTGTCTCTCTCTCTCTCTGTCTCCCACCCCCCTCTTTCTCTCAGTCAGTCTCTCTCTCTCTCCCCCCTCTTTCTCTCAGTCAGTCTCTCTCTTTCTTTCTCTCTCTCTCTCTCTCTCTCTCTCTCTCTCTCTCTCTCTCCCTCTCTCTTTCCCCCCTCTTTCTCTGTCAGTCTCTCTCTCTCTCTCTCTCTCTCTCCCTCCCTCTCCCTCTCCCTCTCTCTCTCCCCCCTCTTTCTCAGTATCTCTCTCTCTCATTTAATGTAAAACATTCCTATTCCTAAATGCGTAACCATTCTTTTCTCTTGTTTTAAACATTTGACTCTTTCCATTTCTAAATTTCCCTTCATTAAAGTAACATGAACACATTCGAATGCTACTAGAACAGAAGCCATTGCCCCCAGCTCCTTAATGACATTGTAATGTTATAGCCTTATTCAAACACTATTAAAGATATTAAAACAGTGTGATTGGGATAGCATTTTGATGTAGTCTAATGCCTTTCTTAGAAATTCTTTTAAAAGGTGCATGCAGCTCGGCTCTAATAACTAGCCGTGTGATTTTAAAGTAGAAAACCCAAATATGTGATTTTCATGTGTTTTGTTATTGTCCTCGGGTCTTTGTACTGTAGACCTCTGTATTAAAAGTTGCAGTGAATAAAAAAAACATTAGAAGCTATAAGCCATATTATATTAGTGTAGAGGTGATGAAATGTAAAGTGATGAAAATATTAGTAAATAATTAGGATGTGCACCGGGTAAAAATATTACTGGATATTTTTAAATATAATGTTTCAATATGCAAAATAACATACTAATAATTTACTATAAAAAAATATCATTGTTATTTGCATTTTATATATTAAAAATCAGTGCCCAGGCTTGAAATTCCCGCTTGAAATTTCACTGCTTGATCGAAAAAGTCCATGATACTGATTTGTTAATTGTGTGATTTATTGATTTATTTTTCATTTTAAAATATTGCAATAAACGTCTAGTTTAGATAATTTTAATTATTTGCAGTCCTATTAATTAAAAGGTGCATTATGTAAGATTAGGTTTTTTTTTTAGGCCCCATTATTAGCCTTAATGTTTGAAAAATTCCCACCCATTTTCATGAAGCTCCGCCCCCAGGATCTTCGGTAGCTGTGACATTACCTACTGCATTTTGTCACTTGTTGCTTCACATAAAATCTCTGAAGCCCTTGAAGGAAAATGTGCTTTCACTGCGTCACACTGTGCCTTTCCTTCCATGCAGGTGATTCCCTGCGCCCAGAGGGATGCTCTCTACTGCCTGCACGAGAACGGCTGCATCACACTGCGCGTGTGCCGATCCACTGCACTCTCAGCGGATGAACCAGGCAAGTGCTCCCTTCCTTTTTTTTTTTTCTCGAACCTGTGTTTAACCACCTACATTAAATACTATCTATAGCTTCAATTGATGTTCATTAATACTACACACACTCTACATTATTTATTCTACTGATTAAGTTTAGTATAAGCTGCAAGTCACTTTTTTTAGTGCACAATGTTTTCTCATACAGTTGTATCCTTTAAACTAAATACTACTCCAGACTCAGTAGTGATGGAGCATTGGGTAGTGCTTTAGTGCTTTTTATCCAGGGAAAAAAAGCTGCCAGGTATTTAAACGATGATTTATGATAGCATTTCTAATAATTAAACATAGATGCAATGAGCCAGCTCTATACTGTGTGTGTGTGTGTCAGCAAACTGCATGATCATTTGTCATACATATATTTATTTATTTATTAATTTTTAATCTTCAGAGTGTTCCTCAGTACAAATATATGATTATGAGTGTATGATTCATAACATATCATGTTTTGGGGTTGTAATTTGAAATCCCAAGACCAGACTGCCACTGCTGGGCCCTTGAACAAGGCCCTTAACCCTCAACTGCTCAGTTGTATAAAAAATGAGATAAAATGTAAGGTGCTTTGAATAAGGGCATCAGCTAAATGTAAATGTAATACATTTTGTGTTGTGTTTTTGTTATATTTGTATAACAAATTTGTATAAACAATTTAGAACTATTTTATTTTATTTTATGAAATACATAAATCCTGTTGGTCAGGTCTGTGCTTTCATGCATTGGTTTAGTAAGTTACACACTCTGTATAATCTCATCACTTAACTTTTGTTAAAATCCAGTAAAATTCTCACTTCCATGCTCTGTAGCAAAACTTGCACTAAGTTGGGAGTCAGAGTGCGAGATGCAGTAGGCTACAGATGTGAATATATAACCCACGCCATGTTTAGATTACAGAAATCCACTGCAAAATATTAAATAAGTATTGTATATTATAGCGCTTCTAGCTAGAAGCCCTGACCGTGGTGGGTCAAAGGTAATCTTGATTAACATTTATCATGGTGCAGCTACAACTACAGCTACGGCCAGACGTAAAATGGGCTTTAGAAGAGGTTTAGAAATCTAATGAAACTTTAATAATAATAATTGTAATTCATTTTATGTATTCCAAGATTAAATGTGTTAAAATTTCCAGTGTATTAAAGGTGTGTAAAGGAAGATTAGTCTTTTATTCCTTGAAGAAGATTAATAATAATGATTAAGAATGATTAAGAAATATTTTGAGATCAGATTTTATGAAGCTCCGCCCCCAGGATCTTAGATAGATAGATAGATAGATAGATAGATCACAAATCACTTTTAAGTTCTTCGCAACTTCCAGGTAACTTGTACTAAAAAAATAAAAATTGATTATGGCATCTTTAACCTGAATGTCAATGTATCAGCAGTGGCGTCTGAGACGGAGCAGGGAGTGCAGGAGCTGTCGTATGATCTGAGATCTCAGTGTGATGCCATTCGCGTGACTAAGACGGTGCGGCCGTACCGGGCGGTGATCTGCCCCGTCAACGAGAACCGAGCTGCGCTGGTGGTGAGCGACGGGCGCATCATGCTCTGGGAGCTCAAAGCTCACACTGGAAAAGCTTCATCCAACATCGGGTACTTTGGATTACACTCATCATGATCTAGATTAGACCATTTGTGTGTGTCTAATCGAATCGAATCTAATCTAATTGATGTTCTTAATTCAAGCAGGCTTGTGTAGATGAACTGAACTGAACCACACCAGAACTGCAGTGCTGTACTAGTAGTAGAGTTGCTCAGTACTGTTATTAAAGTGACTAGACTCCCATGCATAGATCAGACTCAGACTGGGATAAGGATAATCCTTTGGATTAAAGTTTCAGCAGACTTATTAAGTTCTTTTTATTCAGCAGTCATTAAAATTCAAAGTCTTTATTAGGGCTACGTTTATAAAAAAAAAAAGTTCCATACTGTTCATCAGTGTCATTTTAGAAAAATCAGTATATTAAGTGCAAAAGGTTCTAATGACCCGTTACTCATTTGCACTCTCTCTCTCTCTCTCTCTGTCTCTCTCTCTCATATCTGTTTCTTGTTGGATTACAGGTCAGGCTTGTCCCCGCTCTACTCTCCGGTAAATTTTTGTGGAACCCCATTGGGTCAGAACCAGAAACGAATCCCGGACCTCTCCCTCAACACGATGATCGGTGAGTCATTTTGCTGTGAACATACACCTTTGCACGTGTTACAACTTATGCAGTTGATTTTATTTACAATCGTTATGTTTATTTCATTTCTACAAGGGTTGGTCAATATCTAAATATCTCATGATATTTACTTATTATTAAAATATTGTGATAAATGAAAAGGGAGAAGCCGAGGGATTTGCACTAGGCAAACTACAATTAGTACAGCAATTGCCAGTGTTGAGATAAAAGAAGTACAATAGATAGATGGATGGATGGATGGATAGATGGATAGATACTTTATTGAACCCAGAGGAAATTTAAGGTGTGTACAATACACACTCGGTCACAATTCACACCTTCAGTGAAGTATTATATTCTGCAATTTTTGCAAATCATCCCATCACTTGAAATATATAGTTTATGGAAAATGCTGAGAATTTTTTGAGAAAGTTGCCACAGTGGGCATGTCATGTTGTTATGGTTACAGAGATGTTTATGAGGCTTAGTGGTTAGCACATTTGCCTCACACTTCCAGGATTGTGGGGTTGGATTTCTCCCTGTGCTTCAAGGGTTTCCTCTGGGTTCTCCGGTTTCCTCCCCATTCCAAAGACTTGCATTGTAGCTTGATTAGCATCTCTAAATTGTGTGAAAATGTGATTGTGCCCTGTAATGGGTTGGCATCTCACATCACCTAGGGTGTCCCACATCTTGTGCCCTAGGTCCTAGGACTCATTCACACACTCATTCACACCTGGAGTCAATTAAGCATCACAAGCTGACCTCTCAGCTTGTTTTTGGAAACCGGAAAACCCAGAGGAAACTCAGGGGGAGAATGTGTCAAACTCTGTGTAGTGACCCCGAGCTCCAGATTGAACCTGGGAGCCGTGGTTCACAGCATCACACTCACACATACACATTTCACAGCTCCTCAAGCTGTCTAATTAAGATACTATTTAAACACCATATGCAGTTTTGCTGTGACTGTCAGCTGTTGATGGGGAATAACTTCGAACCATCAGACTGCAATCCTGCAAAAAACAAGACTAATGGAATACTTTATGCTGATGACTGGGAAAAAATCATCATCTTGTCTGAATTCATAATCATGCGATGCTTTAACACTGCAAAATACCTTAGACAATCTTCACAGTGGCTAGATTTATTTTATAAGTGTTGTAGATATAATCTAAAAATGAACTATAACAATGATTGTAAAGAATTATTGTGCTAAGCCTTACCTTACCCAGAATCTTCAACAATTCGCTACATTCCACTACACTACACTACACTGTTCTACAATTCACTACACTCCACTACACTACACTACACTGTTCTACAATTCACTACACTACACTACACTACACTGTTCTACAATTCACTACACTACACTACACTGTTCTACAATTCACTACACTACACTACACTGTTCTACAATTCACTACACTACACTACACTACACTGTTCTACAATTCACTACACTACACTACACTACACTGTTCTACAATTCACTACACTACACTACACTACACTGTTCTACAATTCACTACACTACACTACACTACACTACACTGTTCTACAATTCACTACACTACACTACACTACACTACACTACACTGTTCTACAATTCACTACACTACACTACACTGTTCTACAATTCACTACACTACACTACACTGTTCTACAATTCACTACACTACACTGTTCTACAATTCACTACACTACACTACACTGTTCTACAATTCACTACACTACACTACACTGTTCTACAATTCACTACACTACACTACACTACACTGTTCTACAATTCACTACACTACACTGTTCTACAATTCACTACACTACACTACACTGTTCTGCAATTCACTACACTACACTGTTCTACAATTCACTACACTACACTACACTGTTCTGCAATTCACTACACTACACTACACTACACTGTTCTACAATTCACTACACTACACTACACTACACTACACTGTTCTGCAATTCACTACACTACACTACACTGTTCTACAATTCACTACACTACACTACACTACACTACACTGTTCTACAATTCACTACACTACACTACACTACACTACACTACACTGTTCTGCAATTCACTACACTACACTACACTGTTCTGCAATTCACTACACTACACTACACTGTTCTGCAATTCACTACACTACACTACACTACACTGTTCTGCAATTCACTACACTACACTACACTACACTACACTACACTGTTCTGCAATTCACTACACTACACTACACTACACTGTTCTGCAATTCACTACACTACACTACACTACACTGTTCTGCAATTCACTACACTACACTACACTACACTGTTCTGCAATTCACTACACTACACTACACTGTTCTGCAATTCACTACACTACACTACACTGTTCTGCAATTCACTACACTACACTACACTGTTCTGCAATTCACTACACTACACTACACTGTTCTACAATTCACTACACTACACTACACTACACTGTTCTGCAATTCACTACACTACACTACACTACACTGTTCTACAATTCACTACACTACACTACACTACACTGTTCTGCAATTCACTACACTACACTACACTGTTCTACAATTCACTACACTACACTACACTACACTACACTGTTCTGCAATTCACTACACTACACTACACTGTTCTACAATTCACTACACTACACTACACTACACTACACTGTTCTACAATTCACTACACTACACTACACTACACTACACTGTTCTGCAATTCACTACACTACACTGTTCTACAATTCACTACACTACACTACACTGTTCTGCAATTCACTACACTACACTACACTACACTGTTCTACAATTCACTACACTACACTACACTACACTACACTACAGTGTTCTACAATTCACTACACTACACTACACTCCACTACACTACACTACACTGTTCTACAATTCACTACACTACACTACACTACACTGTTCTACAATTCACTACACTACACTACACTGTTCTACAATTCACTACACTACACTACACTGTTCTACAATTCACTACACTACACTACACTGTTCTACAATTCACTACACTACACTACACTACACTGTTCTACAATTCACTACACTACACTACACTGTTCTACAATTCACTACACTACACTACACTGTTCTGCAATTCACTACACTACACTGTTCTACAATTCACTACACTACACTACACTGTTCTGCAATTCACTACACTACACTACACTACACTGTTCTACAATTCACTACACTACACTACACTACACTACACTGTTCTGCAATTCACTACACTACACTACACTACACTGTTCTACAATTCACTACACTACACTACACTACACTACACTACACTGTTCTACAATTCACTACACTACACTACACTACACTACACTACACTGTTCTGCAATTCACTACACTACACTACACTGTTCTACAATTCACTACACTACACTACACTGTTCTGCAATTCACTACACTACACTACACTGTTCTGCAATTCACTACACTACACTACACTGTTCTACAATTCACTACACTACACTACACTACACTACACTACACTGTTCTACAATTCACTACACTACACTACACTACACTACACTACACTGTTCTGCAATTCACTACACTACACTACACTGTTCTACAATTCACTACACTACACTACACTGTTCTGCAATTCACTACACTACACTACACTACACTGTTCTACAATTCACTACACTACACTACACTACACTACACTACACTACACTACACTGTTCTACAATTCACTACACTACACTACACTGTTCTGCAATTCACTACACTACACTACACTACACTGTTCTGCAATACACTACACTACACTACACTACACTACACTGTTCTACAATTCACTACACTACACTACACTACACTGTTCTGCAATACACTACACTACACTACACTACACTGTTCTACAATTCACTACACTACACTACACTACACTGTTCTGCAATACACTACACTACACTACACTGTTCTACAATTCACTACACTACACTACACTACACTGTTCTACAATTCACTACACTACACTACACTACACTGTTCTGCAATTCACTACACTACACTACACTACACTGTTCTACAATTCACTACACTACACTACACTACACTGTTCTGCAATTCACTACACTACACTACACTACACTGTTCTACAATTCACTACACTACACTACACTACACTGTTCTGCAATTCACTACACTACACTACACTACACTGTTCTACAATTCACTACACTACACTACACTGTTCTACAATTCACTACACTACACTACACTACACTGTTCTACAATTCACTACACTACACTACACTACACTGTTCTACAATTCACTACACTACACTACACTACACTGTTCTGCAATTCACTACACTACACTACACTACACTACACTACACTGTTCTGCAATTCACTACACTACACTACACTACACTACACTGTTCTGCAATTCACTACACTACACTACACTGTTCTGCAATTCACTACACTACACTACACTACACTGTTCTGCAATTCACTACACTATACTGTTCTGCAATTCACTACACTACACTACACTACACTACACTACACTATACGATTCTGCAATACACTACACTATACTACACTTTTCTGCAATACACTACACTACACTGTACTATTCTGCAATACACTACACTACAATACACTACACTGTTCTGCAATTCACTACACTACACTACACTACACTACACTACACTATACGATTCTGCAATACACTACACTATACTACACTTTTCTGCAATACACTACACTACACTGTACTATTCTGCAATACACTACACTACACTGTACTATTCTGCAATGCACTGCACTACACTGTTCTGCAATACACTACACTACAGTACACTGTTCTGCAATACATTACACTACACTACACTGTTCTGCAATACACTACACTACACTGTTCTGCAATTCACTACACTACACTACAATTCACTACACTACACTACACTACACTGTTCTGCAATTCACTACACTACAATACACTATACTACACTACACTACACTACACTGTTCTGCAATTCACTACACTACACTACACTACACTGTTCTGCAATTCACTACACTACACTACACTGTTCTGCAATTCACTACACTACACTACACTGTTCTGCAATTCACTACACTACACTACACTGTTCTGCAATTCACTACACTACACTACACTGTTCTGCAATTCACTACACTACACTACACTGTTCTGCAATTCACTACACTACACTACACTGTTCTGCAATTCACTACACTACACTGTTCTGCAATTCACTACACTACACTACACTGTTCTGCAATTCACTACACTACACTATACTACACTACACTACACTACACTGTTCTGCAATTCACTACACTACAATACACTATACTACACTACACTACACTGTTCTGCAATTCACTACACTACAATACACTATACTACACTACACTACACTACACTGTTCTGCAATTCACTACACTACACTACACTGTTCTGCAATTCACTACACTACACTGTTCTGCAATTCACTACACTACACTGTTCTGCAATTCACTACACTACACTACACTACACTGTTCTGCAATTCTCTACACTACACTACACTGTTCTGCAATTCACTACACTACACTACACTACACTACACTATACGATTCTGCAATACACTATACTACACTTTTCTGCAATACACTACACTACAGTACACTGTTCTGCAATACATTACACTACACTACACTGTTCTGCAATACACTACACTACACTGTTCTGCAGTACACTACACTACACTACACTGTTCTGCAATACACTACACGTCAATACACTACACTACACTGTTCTGCAATACACTACACTACACTGTTCTGCAATGCACTACACTACACTACACTGTTCTGCAATACACTACACTACACTACACTGTTCTGCAATACACTACACTACACTGTTCTGCAATACACTACACGTCAATACACTACACTACACTGTTCTGCAATACACTACACTACACTGTTCTGCAATACACTACACTACACTGTTCTGCAATACACTACACGTCAATACACTACACTACACTGTTCTGCAATACACTACACTACACTACACTGTTCTGCAATACACTACACTACACTACACTGTTCTGCAATACAATACACTATACTACACCACACTGTTCTGCAATACAATACACTACACTATACTATTCTGCAATGCACTACACTACACTATACTATTCTGCAATGCACTACACTACACTACACTGTTCTGCAATACAATACACTATACTACACCACACTGTTCTGCAATATAATACACTACACTATACGATTCTGCAATACACTACACTATACTACACTGTTCTGCAATACACTACACTACACTATACTACACTGTTCTGCAATACACTACACTACACTTTACTATTCTGCAATGCACTGCACTACACTACACTTTACTATTCTGCAATGCACTACACTACACTATTCTGCAATGCACTACACTACACTACACTTTACTATTCTGCAATGCACTACACTACACTATTCTGCAATGCACTACACTACACTACACTTTCCTATTCTGCAATGCACTACACTACACTATTCTGCAATGCACTACACTACACTACACTTTACTATTCTGCAATGCACTACACTACACTGTTCTGCAATACAATACACTACACTACACTGTTCTGCAATACAATACACTACACTACACTGTTCTGCAATGCACTACACTACACTATTCTGCAATGCACTACACTACACTACACTTTACTATTCTGCAGTGCACTACACTACACTGTTCTGCAATACAATACACTACACTACACTGTTCTGCAATACAATACACTACACTACACTGTTCTGCAATGCACTACACTACACTACACTGTTCTGCAATACACTACACTACACTATTCTGCACTACACTACACTGTTCTGCAATACACTACACTACACTATTCTGCAATGCACTACACTACACTGTTCTGCAATGCACTACACTACACTACACTGTTCTGCAATACACTACACTACACTATTCTGCACTACACTACACTATTCTGCAATACACTACTCTTTACTATTCAGCACTACACTACACTTTACTATTCTGCAATGCACTACACTACACTATTCTGCACTACACTACACTTTACTATTCTGCAATGCACTACACTACACTATTCTGCACTACACTACACTTTACTATTCTGCACTACACTACACTTTACTATTCTGCAATGCACTACACTACACTATTCAGCAATGCACTACACTACACTATTCTGCAATGCACTACACTACACTACACTGTTCTGCAATACACTACACTACACTATTCTGCAATGCACTACACTACACTGTTCTGCAATACACTACACTTTACTATTCTGCAATGCACTACACTACACTGTTCTGCAATACACTACACTACACTACACTGCTCTGCAATACAATACACTACACTACACTGTTCTGCAATACAATACACTACACTACACTGTTCTACATTACACTACACTGTTCTGCAATACATTACACTACACTACACTACACTACACTGTTCTGCAATACACTACACTACACTACACTACACTACACTACACTGCTCTGCAATACAATACACTACACTACACTGTTCTGCAATACAATACACTACACTACACTGTTCTACAATACATTACACTACACTACACTGTTCTGCAATACAATACACTACACTACACTGTTCTGCAATACATTACACTACACTACACTACACTACACTGTTCTGCAATACAATACACTACACTACACTGTTCTGCAATACAATACACTACACTACACTGTTCTGCAATACATTACACTACACTACACTACACTACACTGTTCTGCAATACACTACACTACACTACACTACACTACACTACACTGTTCTGCAATACAATACACTACACTACACTACACTGTTCTGCAATACAATACACCACACTACACTACACTGTTCTGCAATACAATACACCACACTACACTACACTACACTACACTGTTCTGCAATACACTACACTACACTGTTCTGCAATACAATACACTACACTACACTACACTGTTCTGCAATACAATACACCACACTACACTACACTACACTACACTGTTCTGCAATACACTACACTACACTACACTGTTCTGCAATACATTACACTACACTACACTACACTGTTCTGCAATACACTACACTACACTGTTCTGCAATACACTACACTGTTCTGCAATACACTACACTACACTACACTACACTGTTCTGCAATACAATACACTACACTACACTACACTACACTGTTCTGCAATACACTACACTACACTACACTACACTGTTCTGCAATACATTACACTACACTACACTACACTGTTCTGCAATACACTACACTGTTCTGCAATACACTACACTACACTACACTACACTGTTCTGCAATACACTACACTACACTACACTGTTCTGCAATACACTACACTACACTACACTACACTACACTACACTGTTCTGCAATACATTACACTACACTACACTACACTGTTCTGCAATACACTACACTACACTGTTCTGCAATACACTACACTGTTCTGCAATACACTACACTACACTACACTACACTACACTACACTGTTCTGCAATACAATACACTACACTACACTACACTGTTCTGCAATACACTACACTACACTACACTACACTACACTACACTACACTGTTCTGCAATACATTACACTACACTACACTACACTGTTCTGCAATACACTACACTACACTACACTGTTCTGCAATACACTACACTACACTACACTGTTCTGCAATACACTACACTACACTACACTACACTGTTCTGCAATACATTACACTACGCTACACTGTTCTGCAATTCAATACACTACACTACACTACACTGTTCTGCAATTCAATACACTACACTACACTACACTGTTCTGCAATACAATACACTACACTACACTGTTCTGCAATACACTACACTACACTACACTGTTCTGCAATACAATACACTACACTACACTGTTCTGCAATACACTACACTACGCTACACTGTTCTGCAATTCAATACACTACGCTACACTACACTGTTCTGCAATTCAATACACTACACTACACTACACTGTTCTGCAATACACTACACTACACTACACTGTTCTGCAATACAATACACTACACTACACTGTTCTGCAATACAATACACTACACTACACTACAATACACTACACTACACTACACTACACTGTTCTGCAATACAATACACTACACTACAATACACTACACTACACTACACTACACTACACCGTTCTGCAATACACTACACTACACTACACTGTTCTGCAATACACTACACTACACTACACTGTTCTGCAATACAATACACTACACTACACTACACTACACTGTTCTGCAATACAATACACTACACTGTTCTGCAATACAATACACTACACTACAATACACTACACTACACTACACTACACTACACTACACCGTTCTGCAATACACTACACTACACTACACTGTTCTGCAATACATTACACTACGCTACACTGTTCTGCAATTCAATACACTACACTACACTACACTGTTCTGCAATACACTACACTACACTGTTCTGCAATACACTACACTACACTGTTCTGCAGTACACTACACTACACTACACTGTTCTGCAATACACTACACGTCAATACACTACACTACACTGTTCTGCAATACAATACACTATACTACACCACACTGTTCTGCAATACAATACACTACACTATACTATTCTGCAATGCACTACACTACACTACACTATTCTGCAATGCACTACACTACACTACACTATTCTGCAATGCACTACACTACACTACACTGTTCTGCAATGCACTACACTACACTACACTGTTCTGCAATACACTACACTACACTACACTGTTCTGCAATACACTACACGTCAATACACTACACTACACTGTTCTGCAATACACTACACTACACTGTTCTGCAATACACTACACTACACTGTTCTGCAATACACTACACTACACTACACTGTTCTGCAATACACTACACTACACTACACTGTTCTGCAATACACTACACTACACTACACTGTTCTGCAATACAATACACTATACTACACCACACTGTTCTGCAATACAATACACTACACTATACTATTCTGCAATGCACTACACTACACTATACTATTCTGCAATCCACTACACTACACTACACTGTTCTGCAATACAATACACTATACTACACCACACTGTTCTGCAATATAATACACTACACTATACGATTCTGCAATACACTACACTATACTACACTGTTCTGCAATACACTACACTACACTATACTACACTGTTCTGCAATACACTACACTACACTTTACTATTCTGCAATGCACTGCACTACACTACACTTTACTATTCTGCAATGCACTACACTACACTATTCTGCAATGCACTACACTACACTACACTTTCCTATTCTGCAATGCACTACACTACACTATTCTGCAATGCACTACACTACACTACACTTTCCTATTCTGCAATGCACTACACTACACTATTCTGCAATGCACTACACTACACTACACTACACTACACTGTTCTGCAATACACTACACTACACTACACTACACTGTTCTGCAATACAATACACTACACTACACTGTTCTGCAATACAATACACTACACTACACTGTTCTGCAATACAATACACTACACTACACTGTTCTGCAATACAATACACTACACTTCACTGTTCTGCAATGCACTACACTACACTACACTTTACTGCACTACACTACACTATTCTGTACTTCACTACACTACACTACACTACACCGTTCTGCAATACCCTACACTACACTACAATACACTACACTACACTGTTCTGCAATACACTACACTACAATACACTACACTACACCGTTCTGCAATACACTACACTACACTACAATACACTACACTACAATACACTACACTACACTGTTCTGCAATACACTACACTACACTACACCGTTCTGCAATACCCTACACTACACTACAATACACTACACTACAATACACTACACTACAATACACTACACTACACCGTTCTGCAATACCCTACACTACACTACAATACACTACACTACACTACACTACACTGTTCTGCAATACACTACACTACACTACACTACACTACAATACACTACACTACAATACACTACACTACACCGTTCTGCAATACACTACACTACAATACACTACACTACACTACACCGTTCTGCAATACACTACACTACACTACACTACACTACACTACACCGTTCTGCAATACACTACACTACACTACACCGTTCTGCAATACACTACACTACACTACAATACACTACACTACAATACACTACACTACAATACACTACACTACACCGTTCTGCAATACACTACACTACACTACAATACACTACACTACACTACACTACACCGTTCTGCAATACACTACACTACACTACACCGTTCTGCAATACACTACACTACACTACACTACACTACACTACACTACACTACACTACACCGTTCTGCAATACACTACACTACACTACACCGTTCTGCAATACACTACACTACACTACACTACACTACACTACACTACACCGTTCTGCAATACACTACACTACACTACACTACACTACAATACACTACACTACACCGTTCTGCAATACACTACACTACACTACAATACACTACACCGTTCTGCAATACACTACACTACACTACACCGTTCTGCAATACACTACACTACACTACAATACACTACACTACACTACACCGTTCTGCAATACACTACACTACACTACACTACAATACACTACACTACACCGTTCTGCAATACACTACACTACACTACACTACACTACACCGTTCTGCAATACACTACACTACACTACACCGTTCTGCAATACACTACACTACACTACACTACACTACACTACACCGTTCTGCAATACCCTACACTACACTACACTACACTACACTACACTACACTACACCGTTCTGCAATACACTACACTACACTACACTACACTACACTACAATACACTACACTACACCGTTCTGCACTACACTACACTACACTACACTACACTACACCGTTCTGCAATACACTACACTGCACTATTCTGTAATACACCACACTAAACTACACTATTCTAGACTACACTACACTACACAAAATGCTGTAATCTAAAAGCTCTGATTTACTGAAAGCAGTGTTTTATAACTTAAAGAGCTGCATGAATAGTTTCAGAATGTGGGGTTTGCTAAAGAAATGAGCACTGAATGAACTTTCTTTAATAAAAGCTGAAATTCTCAGTTACTGAGAGGTGTTCAGGCTCCATATTAGAAACAACCCAGTTTCTTTTCTTCCTCATTCTTTCTCCTTATCTCCAGCGTGTCACTGACTCCTGCATGGAATAACATTAAGCATCTTATGAAGCCCATGCTCATTTCTTCATAAGTCTCTCTCTCTCTCTCTCTCTCTCTCTCTCTCTCTCTCTCTCTCTCTCTCTCTCTCTCTCTCTCTCTCTCCTCTCTCTCTCTCTCTCTCTCTCTCTCTCCTCTCTCTCTCTCTCTCTCTCTCTCTCTCTCTCTCCTCTCTCTCTCCTCTCTCTCTCTCTCTCTCTCTCTCTGTGGCTGTTCTCTTCCTCTCTCTTTCCCTCTGTCTACAATGGCCTTCCTCCTCTCTAAATCTTTTTGTTCCAGTCGGTGTCCCAACACTGATAACCTTCTCAGAGACAGAGGGCTTTTATCTCCTTTCTATATATTTTTTTCAGCATTGTTACAGAACTGATACTTCCTGCTATTTGCCCTAGGGTTATAGTAGCTGTGTGTGTGTGTGTGTGTGTGTGCACTCTGTGTGATCATTATCACATTTATAATCTTTCATCTTTTTGTGTGTATTCCGGTCTATACTACTATGAAATCCCATTAGTAGGATCTGTATTTTTTGCTGTTTGTAACCTTTGCATCAAATTGTTTATTATTAATAGGCTTTTTTAAAAATATAGATTAAAGTCTAAAGCAATAAAATGAAACTCTTTTAGCACAGACACACACACAGCTAACCTCATTTGATATAGGTTCTTATTTGATCTATTCCAGTGTCTGATCTAACACCCAGTCTGATCATACGCAACATCTGACCTTACACTACGGCTGATCTAAAACAGCATCTGCTCATACACACCCACACACATCTATATATTCAATGTGAGTCTTAAATAAAACACATATACACCGATCAGGCATAACATTATGAGCACTGAGAGGTGAAGTGAATAACTCTGATTATCTCCTCATCATGGCACCTGTTAGTTAGAGACTGTGTAAGAAGCCAAGCAGAACTTTAGTCATGTGGGAATGGTGATAGATCAGATGCGGTGTTAGATCAAATATAGTGTTAGATCAGATACTGTGTATGTTCAAATGCTGTGTTTAATCAGACTCAGTGTTAGATTAGGCACACTGTTAGATTAGATGCAGTATTAGATCAGTCAAAGGGTTAGATCAGATCAGAACTTTTGTCAGGGGACAAAATCAGGAGCAGGGTTTGATCAGATATAGTGTTAGAGCAGATGTACTGCATTTTATAACATGGTGTTTAATCAGACTCCGTGTTATGCTAGGAACAGTGTTCAGTCAGTACAGGGCTAGATCGTATCTGGACTTCATGTGGAGTGGTGTAAGAGCAGATGGTCCGATGCTATGTCTCATACTGTGATGCAGCGTTAGATCAGACATAGTGTTCCATGGTCATCTAAAAGACATTTCATTATATTTTCTATTTGCTTTATTTCCCTTTCAGTTCTTATCCAGTGAGCTTTCAGTACCAACATTTCTCAACATATCCTTTTTTCCTCTTCAGGTCCCACTTTGATCTCAGGTGTTGATCCCCCCGTGTCTGTGGTGGGGCAGCAGGAGGTGCAGCTGAAGTTCCTGTTGACTGGGCTATTGTCTGGTTTGCCTCTGCCACCCTTCTCACTGCGCATGTGTCCTCCTTTAACCACTAAAAACATCCAGCACTACCAGCCGCTGCTGGCCGTGGGTGAGTACTAAACCTAGCACTAATCACAGCACTTAACACACCACTAAACACAGTACTGGATGGGTGGATGGATGGATGAAGGGATGATTGGATGGATGGATGGATGGATGGATGGATGGATGGAGGGATGATTGGATGGATGGAGAGATGATTGGATGGATGGGTGGGTGGTAGTGTGAGTTGATGGATGGATGGATGGATGGATGGATGGGTGGATTGATGCATTGGTGGATGGATGGATGAAGGGATGGATGGATGGATGGATGGATGGATGGAGGGATGATTGGATGGAGAGATGATTGGGTGGGTGGGTGGTAGTGTGAGTGGATGGATGGATGGATGGATAGATGGGTGGATTGATGCATTTGTGAGTGGGTGGGTGAATGGATGGATGGATGGATGGATGGAGGGATGATTGGATGGATGGATGGAGAGATGATTGGATGGATGGGTGGGTGGTAGTGTGAGTGGATGGATGGATAGATGGGTGGATTGATGCATTTGTGAGTGGGTGGGTGAATGGATGGATGGATGGATGGATGGATGGATGGATGAAATGATAGATGAATGGATGGGTGTGTGTGTGAGCGCATGATGGATGGAAGATTGAAATAGATAGATAGATAGATAGATAGATAGATAGATAGATAGATAGATTTTCAATATAAAAAAACTATATTTATTCATAAACAAATAAACAAACGAATACATAACACTGAAAAAGAGAACATCTGTCAAAATTGTAAAAAAAAAAATTGTAAACATTTTTTACATTTTCAGAGTGTACAGAATTCATCTGCTTTAAATCTGCTACATTAAAAAACAGCTTCATAATAAAATAAAAAAAAGAAAAATGAATTTTATCTCAAAAAATATATAATTAAGATAAAGTTATATGTAGATAGTTATATTGTCACTTCATCCAGCCCTACAGAGAAAACACAGTAAACTTGCTCTGCTCTGTAACTGGCTGTAATTGTTCTTCTCTCCGTCTCTGCTGAAGTAATGACAGAACTGTGCTTCATGCTGTACTGATGCTGATGCAGTGCCATGTCAAGTGCCAGTTGCTTAATGGATGAATTTTGAACTTTGCTTGGAAGAATGAAAAGCAGATCTTATATTCTTTCATGGTCGCAAGCACTGACTGAATAAACAATACTAATCATCATCCATTTATTTCAGTGCCGGGTTTTGCCCAAGATTTTAGGGAAACAAAACAAATCTGAGAAACGAATTTATTGTCATGAAGGAAAACAAAAAATGCAGGAGTGTTTCATATAACCGTTATTTCTCATTTCATCTAACTGCCCTGTAAAATGCCCTCTCTCTCTCTCTCTCTCTCTCTCTCTCTCATAGACACACACAGACACACAGACACACACACACACACACACATGTATTGCATGCACGTACACCCCTGTGATTAAAATCTCACTCAAAATGATTGAGCTTGGATATTAAAAAACTTCACTGAAACCTAGAAATGCATTTAGAGGTTAACTTTAACTTTATATAAAATTTAGAAGCAGGAAGGAATCTGGTGTTAAATATACCATGTTCATAAAGAAGCTGATTCAGTGTTTTGGTTGAGAGTTTACATGCAGGCAATGTAGCAGTGTATTTCCCTGTAACCCGTTTTACAGTGCCTGCATTTTACTGCCTTGTATCTGGTTTAGAAATTTTGTGGTGTGTAATGTGTGGTGTGTTTTTTCCACAGAAATACAAGTACTGTAATTAGATAGATAGATAGATAGATAGATAGATAGATAGATAGATAGTTGTAAGGAGGATGGGTGGTTGGATAGTAAAAAGTTGGATAGATAGATAAATAGACAGATAGATAGATGGATTAAAAGAGGGATGGGTGGATGGATAGTAAAAAGTAAGATGGATGCACAGACAGACAGATGGATGAATGGAAGGCATGATAGCTGGATGAATAGATAAGCATTAAGATAAATAGATGGATGGATAGACAGACAGGTGGGTGGTAGATGGATAGACAGAAAGATGCAAGGGTTGATAGATGGATAAATAGTAAGATGTATAGATGGATGCATAGATAAATTGATGGATGCTTGGCTAGCTGGAGGTATACATGGATGGATGGATGGATGGATGGATGGTTAGATGGATGGATACATGGCTGGACTGATGAATGGATGGATTGACAGGTAGATGAATGGACAGATACATGAGTTGATGGATGGATGAATGGATACATAGATGGATGGAATGATAGATGGGTAGATGGATGGATGGATTGATAGATGTGGATATGGGAAGATGGATGGATGGATGGATGGATGGATGGACAGATTGATAGATGGATGGATATATGGGTAGATGGATGAATGGATGGATATATGGGTAGGTGGATGGATGGATATATGGGTAGATGGGTGGATGGATATATGGGTAGGTGGATGGTTGGATGTATGGGTAGATGGATGGATGGATGGATGTATGGGTGGATGGATGGATACATGGCTGGACTGATGAATGGATGGATTGACATCCATTGGATGGATTGATAGATGGATGGATGGATGGATTGATAGATTTGGATATGGGAAGATGGATGGATGGATAGATTGATAGATGGATGGATATACAGGTAGATGGATGAATGGATGGATATATGGGTAGGTGGATGGATGGATATATGGGTAGATGGATGGATGGATATATGGGTGGATGGATGGATGGATGGATATATGGGTAGATGGATGGATGGATATATGGGTAGGTGGATGGATGGATATATGGGTGGATGGATATGAATATATAGGTAGAGTAGATGAATGAATATATATGTAGAGTAGATAGATAGATAGATATAGGTAAATAGATGAATGAATATATAGGTAAGTAGATAGATGAATATATAGGTAGATAGATGAATATATAGGTAAGTAGATGAATGAATATATATGTAAGTAGATGAATAGATAGATATATAGATAGATAGATAGATAGATGAATGAATATAGGTAGAGTAAGTGAATAGATGAATGAATAGATGAATATACTCAGTAGAGTAGATGAATGAATATATAGGTAAGTAGATAGAATGGTTAGATAGATGAATGAATATATAGGTAAGTAGATAGATAGATAGATAGATATATAGATAGATAGATGAATATATCAGTAGAGTAGATAGATGAATATATAGGTAAGTAGATAGATAATTAGATAGATAGATATGATATATAGGTAAGTAGATGGTAAATGAATAGACAAATACATGATTGATGATATGAGATGTATGGGTAAATAGATAGATAGATGAATAGATACATAAATAGATGGAACCAATAGATGGGTAAATAGATAGATGAATTGATAGATAGATATAGATAGATATGGATGAATTGATAGATTTGAATATAGGAAAATAGATGAATGAATAGATGAATATATCAGTAGAGTGAATGAATGAATATATGGGTAGTGAGATGGATAATTTAGATAGATGGATATATATAGGTAAGTAGATGGATAGATGAATATATATCAGTAGAGTAGATAGATGAATATATAGGTAGAGTAGATGAATGAATTTAGATAGATAGATGATATATATGGTAGAGTAGATAGATAGATAGATAGAATATATAGATAGATAGATGAATATACTCAGTAGAGTAGATAGATGAATATATAGGTAAGTGAATGAATGGTTAGATAGATAGATGAATATATAGGTAAGTAGATGGTAAATGAATAGACAAATACATGAGATTGATATATATGGGATATGTATAGGTAAATGGATAGATGAATGAATAGATACATAGATAGATAGAATGATAAATAGATAGGTAAATAGATAGATAGATGGAATAGATAGATAGATAGATGGATTGATAGATTTGGATATAGAGAAGATGGATGGATGGATAAATTGATTGATAGATGAATATACAGGTAAATGGATGAATAGATATGAATATATAGGTAGAGTAGATGGATGAATATAGGTAGATAGATGAATATATAGGTAGAAATGGATAGATAGATGGATATATAGGTAAATAGATAGATGAATATATAGGTAAGTGGATAGATGAATATATGTGTAGAGTAGATAGATAGATAGATAGATAGATGATATATATAGATAGATGAATAGATGGATGAATGAATGAATATATAGGTAAGTAGATGGATAGATGGATATATAGGTAGATGGATGAATAGATGAATATATCAGTAGAGTAGATGGATGAATATATAGGTAGAGTAGATAGATGGTTGAATGAATATATAGGTAAGTAGATGGATGAATGAATATATCGGTAGAGTAGATGAATGAATATATAGGTAGAGTGGATGGTTAGATAGATAGATGGAATATATAGGTAGAGTAGATGGATGGATGAATGAATATATGGATAGATGGATGAATATATCAGTAGAGTAGATGAATGAATATATAGGTAAGTAGATGGATGGTTAGATAGATGAATATATAGGTAGAGTAGATAGATGAATTAGATAGATGAATGAATATATAGTAGAGTAGATGGATAGATGAATATATGGATAGATAGATGAATATATAGTAGATAGATGAATGAATATATAGGTAGAGTGGATGAATGGTTAGATAGATGAATGAATATATAGGTAGAGTAGATAGATAGATAGATGAATATATAGAGTAGATAGAATGATAGATGAATGAATATATGGATGGATGAATGGAATATATGTAGAGTAGATAGATGAATATATGGTAAGTAGATGAATGAATATCTAGGTAGATGATGATATGGATAGATCTATATAAGTAGATGAATGAATATACAGTAAGTAGATGAATGAATGAATATATAGGTAGAGTAGATAGATGAATGAATATATAGATAGATAGATGAATATATCAGTAGAGTAGATGAATGGTTGAATGAATGAATATATAGGTAAGTAGATAGATAGTTAGATGAATGAATATATAGGTAGAGATAGATAGATAGATAGAATATCAGTAGAGTAGATGAATGAATATACTGGTAGATAGATGAATGAATATATAGGTAGAGTAGATAGATAGATGATGAATGAATATAGATAGATGATGATATAGGTAAGTAGATAGATGAATGGATATATAGGTAGAGTAGATGAATGAATATCTCAGTAGATAGATGGAATGGATGGATGAATGAATCTATAGGTAGAGTAGATGGAATGATATATCAGTAGAGTGGATGGATGGATGGATGGATGGATATATGGATGGATGGATGGATATATGGGTAGGTGGATGGATGGATATATGGGTAGGTGGATGGATGGATATATGGGTAGGTGGATGGATGGATGGATGGATCTATGGGTAGGTGGATGGATGGATATATGGGTAGGTGGATGGATGGATGGATGGATATATGGATGGATGGATGGATATATCGGTAGGTGGATGGATGGATATATGGGTAGGTGGATGGATGGATGGATATATGGGTAGGTGGACGGACGGACGGACGGACGGATAGATAGATAGACTTTTGAATTAACATACAGTTACATCTACTGGTAAAAAAAAGCAAATAAAACACACATTTATTTTAGTTTCCTGAAGTCAGCAGTATAAGGTGATCTAAACCTTACACTTGATTCAGACTTTAGTTTAAAGTGCCACTTTGTCATTGTCAGTGTTTTTGTTCTTATTGGTGTAGATCAGCTGTGAATCAGGAAGTCCAGGTACACTTTCCTGTAGACCATTTTAATATCTGTGCTGAAGCCTCTGCAGCTGCTGCTTTTGTCATTATTGTGCTTTGCTTTTTTTCTTGCTGTACTTTGCTGTCATTGTGTTTTCTTATAGCTCAGATCCTAAGATCTGGCTCTGCCTGAACAAGGGCCTTGTTACTTGCCATTTTTTGATTTATTTCCTTTTGCCATAGAATCTGATTTACTCCAGATTTAGTCTAGTGCTTGCCATCTAGTTCAAGCTCAATACTCAATGCTCAGTCTGCTTACTCGACTTTACCTCAACCTCTTAAATACCTCAAGAAATACACTTGTGGCACATTCTTTACAGAAACAATAAGAAGCTGATTATTTGAAACTAATATGCTGTGCCATGCTGCAGCTCACCTACTAAACCTGATAATGAACTGTTGAGAGGAACGAGAGATTTTTGAGCTGGGAAATCATCACATTCTCTTTGCAGCTCTGAAATGATGCCTTCTGCTATCAACAAGAACGAAAGAGAGAAAGACAAGAAATTGCACAGACATTGTAGCATATTGAGCTGGAAACAAACTCACACTAGAAATCAAAAGAATGTCATAACCTTGTTTACATGATCATCAGGTAATGATGTCTATTTTGGGTCTATTATTTTAGACCAGGCAATAAAAATATATAAATAATGAATAAATATATGGCGTACACACACTGTCTAGAACTGTTTCCTATTCATTGATTAAATAAAAACTTAAGCCAGATATAAATAAATAAATAAAAGGCAAAGGTGTTATACTGGAATAAAGCTCTCAAATCATTTTCGTCCTCTGAATAGTCTGTCAAATAATCTCAGGGAATTTCCTGTAAGCACTGAGCATGCTCAGTGCAGATATAATGCACAGCAGTGGCAATATTCATAATAACGTACCATTCGATTTCACGTGGATATTTTTTTTCACCGGAATAAGTAAAAGACAGGCAGATTTTTATTTACATTTATTTTTTATTTCAAAAGCCAAAAGAGATTCAAGGACATCGATGACAAGTGCTTACAGAGATGCAAAGGCACGAATGAGAGAACAGACAGGAGGTTAATGACATACATGGACCCAAAAATCACACACTGTAAAGGCCAGAACCATCGGACATCCATTTTTTCCTGCATTTCTTTTTCTCTTGCACACTGAGGTAATAGTATAGATGGTGAACTATGTCAAATAATAATCTACAGCAGTGGTCTGATAAAGGTAAAAGTAAAATTAAGTTAAAAATTCGGTACTTGTTTTTCCAGATTCTTCTTTTTCTTTTTCTTGCACATTCTTCTGGGCACAAGTGAGTGATCGTATATAAAGCAAAGTTTTAGGGAAAATTGATGAAACATTGCAATATTCAGAGAACTTTACGATAGATAGATAGATAGATAGATAGATAGATAGATAGATAGATAGACAGACAGACAGACAGACAGACAGACAGACAGACAGACAGAAGGATGATAGATAAATAATAAGATAGAGTATAGTATAGATGGATGCATAGATGGATTGATGGATGCTTGGATAGTGGATGGACGGATGGATACAGGGATGGATGGATTTATAGATTAGATAGATACATCGATGGATGGATGGATTGATGTATGGATATATAGGTAGATGGATGGATAAATGGATGGATGGATTGATATATGGATATATAGGTAGATGGATGGATAAATGGATGGATAAATAGACCTTTGAATTACTTACAGTTACATCTACTTCTATAAGTAATCTACTGGTAAAAAAGCAAACAGAAAGAATACTGTATTCGTGAACAAATACATTTTTTTTTCTTATTTTAAGGATTGTATCCCATCATGCCATAGCATGGAGTCTTTAACAGATCTAAAAATTTCTCATCTCAGTAGTTAATGCAAAATCGAACAAACTCAGGGGAATTTTTTCAAATGATTGCAGATTTTCTGTAGATTTTCTGTAGCTGCGTCACATGAATCATCCATTCACCTCTAACGTGAGTACGGCTGTCGGGTCATTACACGTGTCTTCGCTGGTAGGAGTTTAAAAGAAAAATCCTGTGTTTGCAGGTTCGGAAATTCATATAATTTCTAAAAAAAAGCACAAAAAACACAACTTGCAAATTGCGTTACAAATTTTGCCAAAAACTTGTGCATAGTCAAAAACAAACAAAAAAAACTTTGTTAAATCCTCAAGGGGATGAATATACTGTGTATATCCTCTTTAGAAATGTCTTTGTAAAGCATTGTGTGATGTATTTATTTATTGCCTCATAAAAAAAAAATTGCATAGTACTGCAATGTTTGAAAGCAAATTTTGCATCAGAATCAGACATTTTTGGTGTAAGGAAGGTTTAATCTTTGACATTGGTGGTGTTTGTGAGCTGAAGTATGTGGAAGAGGGTCAACTGCACTGCCTGTGCTACTGCATGAGCAGGAAAAAATTGGTTGCTGTTGTTTGATTGATGGAAGGTCTAGCTGGCAGGTGGGACCAAAATGGGGACAATGTGGAGAGGAAAATAAAATGATCTGTGCTGCAACGGCACTGTATGTTGGGAAATTGAACCAACTATGTTGGTATATATCACACAAAAGTCCCGCATTTCAAAGGACGTAGCTAAGGTAGAAGACCTGACGGAGCCAGAAATTACACACCATGCTGATAGTGCTGGTTTTTTAGGCTGCAGGTTGAAATCCGGATACAGATCTGAATATATACAGAGCAGCTGACAGAAATGGATGCGGATACAGATACAGATTGCAGCTTGTCCTTGGAAGAGTTGTGAAAGTCAAACCATTCGCAGCATGTAGTCTCTCACATAGTTCAGTATCTTACGCTGGAAAGTGAGACGAATCACACAATTCTCAATCGATTCATCCCGGGCTGTATGCAATCGATTGGACACTTTGACTTAAATAAAAACGGAAGTTGAAGGAACACAGACGTCAGGCCAGGGCTGAATTTGCTACGCTTCGCCTCATTAAAGTCAGCCGTTCCATATCTATCATTCTCAAACTTCCTTTCAGTCGATTTTTTCCATTTACATTTAAAAAATGTTTTTTTTTTTTTTTTTTTTTGCATGCTAGCTTTAGAGCTTTATCTCGATCAGACTGCACACAGTGCTCCCAGACATGCAACATATTTTAGACCTTTCTTTCATCCTTTCACTCTTTTCTCTGCCTAATTCTCCTCCAGCACTTTCTACAGCCGTGTGACAGCTATTTCACAGTCAGAGCACCGCTGTCAAGCCAATATGATCTGCGTGATCGATCTGTAGTCTGTAATCTGATCTCAAACCTCTCTATTATAGACCCAACACACACACACACGTTTGTCATAGAAAGGCTATACATCACAGGCGCATACTGTACGCCCTTAAACTCCACACAATCCTGAGCTAATCATCAAACCATTTATCGTCTTCATAGACGCAGAAAGAGCCAGCTCCACATGCAGTTCTAATGCAAAGAGATTTAACATGTTAAAAAAAAGAAAATGTTCAGATTATGTGCAGAGATGACAGAAGTTTCTAGACCAAGCTGGAAATTTGCATCACACTGGTTCCCTCGATAAAAAACAATAAGAATTTTTCTATCAGATTTTGGATTGGTGCATAAAATAAAACTCCTATGCTTACTAACATAATCAAGATCTTTTCAAATGAACTTTTATGACTTTTAAAGAAGCCAGAAATAAATAGATAAAGGCTATAAACGAGCTACGCTATGGTTTTAGATTTTAGTACCCATAATTGAGTCAATTGAGCCAATATGAGAAAAGTAAATATATAAAAGTATTGTTTTTTTTCTTGTTTGTTTTTGTTTTTACTGAAATATCTTGTATTGTTTGCATGGATTTTAACCAGATCCAGATTTATTTATTTATTTATTTATTTATTTACTTGCTTACTTGCTTACTTATTTATTTTTTACTGATTACCTCTAATTCCAGAGATGATGGTTTTTAGAAATTATTTATTTATCTATTTATTTATTTATTTATTTATTTATTATTTTTATTTAGACTATTTTTTTTTTTTTTTTACATTGCACTCAGTATATTTTCCAATACTAATGAAACACCAGAATATGAAAATGTAATAACATTGCCTGTGAACATTTCTTTTTCATTAAGCACATTTAGGACAGCTCGTTTTTTTTTTTGTGCGTGTATGAAATAACTGCAAATAATTTTTGGCATGTTGATGGCTGATATTTAACAGCCACTCAGAGTAGCTGGAAAGGTCAGGACTCGGGTTGACATTTAGATGATGACTATTGATTGAAGCAGTGTGTGATTGTGTATTCTTCAGGTTCGAGTAACGGCTCGGTGCTGGTGTATAACCTGACGAGTGGCCTGCTGCACAAAGAGCTCAGCGTGCACTCGTGCGAAGTCAGGTGAGGCGTGCCTTTGTATTTTTTTCTCTCCGTGATGCTAACATTACAATCATATATAAACAGAAGTGTATTTTCCTCGTTTTGTACAAAAAAAGTGCTTATGTTATGTCATGTCTTCATTAAAGCTGTAGATAGACCATTTCTAGCCTCAGTTAGAGTCTAATGAGCCTACGGCAAAATGAAGTGACCTTTCACGTGCTGTTAGACCCGATCCCAGGTTTTTCTGCATGCTCCTAGATGTTCTGACTTTTCACTCACAAATGAAAAAATGAAAAATAAAACAATTTACAGGTAAGGGATCACAGGAGTCGAAGAAGAATGGCGATAATAACGATCACATGCAACACTTACAGAACGTCAAAAATAATCTATTTATCAGACATCTCAGATAGCCAACAGCAGCCACAGATGATATGGACCATTGGCGATACACAATATATACACTGATCAGGCATAACATTATGACCACCTGCTTAATATTGTGTTGGTCCCCTTTTTGCTGCCAAAACAGCCCTGACTAGTCGAGGCATGGACTCCACTAGATACCTGAAGGTGTGCTGTGGTATCTGGCACCAAGATGTTAGCAGCAGGAGGCCCCACCTCACAACTTTCAGGACTTAAAGGATACTTTTGATAGATACTGACCACTGCAGACCGGGAACACCCCAGAAGAGCTGCAGTTTTGGAGATGCTCTGATCCAGTCGTCTAGCCATTACAATTTGGCGCTTCGCTCACATCATTACACTTGCCCATTTTTCCTGCTTCTAACACATCAACGTTGAGGACAAAATGTTCACTTGCTGCCTAATATATCCCACCCACTAACAGGTGCCATGATGAGGAGATCCTGTGAGTGGTCATAATATTCTGCCTGATCAGTGTATCTCAGTATTTTCTAGAAAGTGGGGTAAATATTCATTTCGAAGCTAAAACCACATGAGACGCTGTTTTTGTGCCTGGTTTGTTGTGAATCTCTGTCATGTCCAAGTCCACAGTTGTGGTTAATAGCTTTTATAAATGTATACACTCAGATTTTTTTTTAAAGAAATTGTATTTTTTTTTTAAAGAAATGTTTGTTTTACCTAGCCTAGTAGGAGAAATATTTTCATAGAAAATTCCACAAAAATCCCCAAAACAGTTAGTGTTAGAAACACAAATGTTTGTTTCTTTAAAACAAACGGTGATATCAAGCCTGTTTCTGCTCTCCGAGATGCTCCATGTGGATGTTCTTTAAAAACATAGGTTAAAACAGAGGTCTAGCACTGAAAGCCAACAGTGTTATAAACTTTTTATATCAGACTTTGCACCAGTTTAGTACTTAAAATAGACAGTGATTAAAATATTTAAATTAAAATATTGTGCAGCTATTTGAAAATATACAGCTGCACAATACATCATATGTATAAATAAATAAATAAATTAAATAAATAAATAAATAGCCTCAATTACATACTTCATACAATTTTATGAAGGGTGCCAATATTTCTGGAGGTAAAAACTGGCGGTACATCAGGACTCCTTATCACCAGCCAGATCGCCATCAGAATTAATCTCCAGAAATGATGCTGATATTTGTTGGCTTTGTTTGTGTTTATTTTCGCTCCTCGCTTGTATATGTTATGGGAGGATGCTTTGGGATATAATGCAGGTATATCGAGGTAAACTCAATCTCTGTTGTTCCACACTCCCTTAATCCCTTCAGCTCCACACACAATGACACACACACACACACACACACACACACACACACTGCTTCCCTACTGAATAATGTCCTCATAAACCTGTCGCAGGCATTCGAAAAAAAAGAAGGAAATTTTCATTGATTTAAATCATCTCAAGTGTTTGTTTCAGTTATAAAATAAAAAAAAGGAAAGCAATTCCTTGTACATCTAGTAACAAGCAAAGCAAGACTAAATCCTTGTGCATAAACCTGCCTGTCAAATGAATAAACTTCATATAAATTGTAAACAATATGCAGGCGGGACATGGAGGATTAGTGGTTGTAGCAGATTTGCTTAGCGTCTCCGGGGTTAAGGGTTCAATTCCCGCCTTGGTCCTGTGTGCAGGGAGGAGTTTGCATGTTCTGCCTGTGCTTCAGGGGTTTCCTTCAGTTACTCTGTTTTCCAAAGTCCAAAGACATGCCTGGTAGGCTGATTGATATCTCTAAATTATTCGCAGTGAGTGAGTGAGTGAGTGTGTGTGTGTGTGTGTGTGTGTGTGTGTGTGTGTCCTACGATGGATTGTCACCCAGTCTAGGGTATCCAACGAGTCTCCTGAGGTTCCCTGAGTCTACAGCTTAAAATGATAAACATTAATGTATATTATTTCCTAAACTGTGATGCCCCACCCTCATACCCTGTAATGTACTAGCTTCTAGCCAAGTAACGTGAATTTTTTATAGACAATTTTCAAATTGTATTTTTAATAGTTTTTTAAAATTAATTAGTCCAAAGAGGGAAAGCAGTCAGGGATAGATTTCTAACTGAGATATCAAGTAAATCAGAAACACAGGGAATGTTCAGAGCTTTTTCCTTCTTGGACATTGAGCTCAAGGTGCTTTAATATGCACTTTCTAACACAAACACACCCTGTAGTGTAGTCCCACCCCCAACACTGATTGACAGGTTTCTGTGTAAATGCAACCGGAATATCTATTCCATTAAAAATGAAAAATAATAATCATTGAATATTATCTGGAAGATTCTTCCATAGCCTTCTCTGAGTGATGCTGTCAGCCGTCTTCTGTATACACGAGCTCACAGACTCCCACAACTGCTTATCTCTCCATCACTTCAAACTCTCTCATTCTGTTGATGTTCTTCAGATTCACACACTTTTGCATTTCCATATAATTACAACTGAAATCCTTACAAACACCCCAGATTCTCCTGTTTCCTCTGAAAAAGAGCACAAATAAAGATAAACAAAGAACCCTCTAGAACTCAACAAACATTAGCATGCTAAACTTAATCCTCGAGTTAGTGCTGGTGCGTGGCGTGGCAGCATATCAGCAAGCCTCCGTCTCATTAATTACCATTCTCTTAATGAGCAAAGCTGCGATATCACCCTCATAATGACGCGGGAGATTGAATCAATTAAGTCGTTAAGACATTGACTAGAAATAAACACCATCTATTCTCTCTCGCTTTCATTAGTGACATTATACATGCAGGCGCTTCTTCAGATCTGTACCTTTAACTGATGGACTGAGGCTTAATAATGCTTAAGCGTATGAGAATGCAATTAAGGCTTTCACGCTGAAGAAGAAAGAATATCAGTGAGTGAAGTGTCGTAAAGTGTGTTCTCGTTTGATTCGGGTGATGTACGTTTTTAATAATACAAATTATGCAAAAATGTTGTCAAGCATATTATTTACCTGTTGCTTCTTCCACATTTTCTCAAGCTATTTGCAAGGCATGGGTGCTTGGTAAGGCATGGCATGTGGCACTACCTTATACAAGTACAAAATGTATTTATTTATTTATTTATTAATTAATTATCCCCCCATGCCAAGCTATTTGCAAGGTGGCACTTGGCACTACCTTACACAAGGCACTTGGCACTACCTTACACATCCACTCATTTTCTCTTTCCACTCCATTTCTTTATTCCTATTTCACTGTCTCTCTCTCATTGTCATTTTTTACTTCTTTTCTCTCTCCTCCCATCACTCTATCTCTCATTCCCTTTCACTTTCTTACTGAAATGTTAAGTTGTCTTTATTTGTCACATATACTGTACATTACTGCACAGTGAAATTCTTTCTTCACACATCCCATCCTTGGGGGTTGGGGTCAGAGCACAGGGTCAGCCATGATGCAGCACCCCTGGAGCAGGGTGGGTTGGGGGCCTTGCTCAAGGGCTCAACAATGGCAGCTTTGGTTGTGCTGGGGCTTGAACCCTGATCTTCCAGTCATTGACCCAGAGCTTTAACCACTTGCGCTACCACAGTCCCAACCATATTGAGTGCCAGGATTATTTTCTTTAAATTATAATTGTAAATTATAATCATATCAAGTGCTACTCTTCCACCTTCAATTATTCTAAATAATGAGAATGGAAGCCATGTTGTTTAATTAAAGCACATGCGATCAAGCTTAGATTTAATTTAGTTTATTTTGAGATTCATTTCATATATTTATCTTTCATCACATTTGTCTTCAAAGGGAAAAACTTCATTTTCAGTCTGTATTTTCTATCTGTGTACTTGTGGTTTAAGCCCCTAGCTTAGATAAACATGGCATGAAAAGATGAATGATAACCCTAAGAAAATTCTGGCAACCTCAGAGGTGTGAACTATATGCAGGTGGTTTGCGGTCAATGCAGCATCCTAAGCAGGAGATTAGTCCATCTCTGAATACAATGACACTCCTATGTGTAAATACTTGATGCCATGTTAGACTTAAATCTCCAAAACTCTGAAATGAAATGAGAACAGACCAAGACTCAAAATTCTTACTGTTTTTGTTTGAGTGGAAAGCTTATTGCAGTTATTTATTGTCCTTCCTCAATGCCTTCATTTCGCTGAATAAACTGTTACACGAATGTTATTTATGTGGCATGGATGAGTCTCTATATTCTTAACATGGTGTATATTATGGTCTGTATTGAGGTGTCAGGCATGTTACACTACATTCACACATACAGCAACAAATCCACCGGAAGTCAAGTCAAGAAGCCTTTATTGTCTTTATGGTGACTTTCTGTGTCCATCAACGACTAGATGTGGGCGTGTCCAAAGTTGAGAAATGTTAAACTTGAAATACGAAGCGACATCGTGCAGCGACTACCATTGTGAGTAAAGACAGCGAGTGAAGCGCAGGTGATCCTCGGCAAAGAGCGCTCACTACTTCTCCTTCATCTGAATCTCACCCACCGACAAACACTGTTACTATGGCAACCAGTAGCTTCTTCATAGTACAACGACTGGCTACTTTAGAGCAAGCGATTTACTGTTTAGTAACAGTAGGTCATCATTTCCTTTTACAGTCTTTACTTGTTTATATATTAATTCAATGAACATAATTCTGTTGATGGAGTTAAATGTATAATGACTGCTATCAGGCACAGGCGTGTAATTAGTGTAATTGTTGTGTTTGTTTTGTCAGACTGATGCGGATACAGAGTCGGTGAATCGAACATCAGGCTTTGTTGTGTTTTTTCTTGGCCTCATTGCACAGACATTATTTGTCATTTCCTGGTAGAACGGATTTATCGCTGATATATACACTATATTGCCAAAAGTATTCGCTCACCTGCCTTGACTCGCATATGAACTTAAGTGACATCCCATTCCTAATCCATAGGGTTCAATATGACGTCGGCCCACCCTTTGCAGCTATAACAGCTTCAACTCTTCTGGGAAGGCTGTCCACAAGGTTTAGGAGTGTGTTTATGGGAATTTTTGACCATTCTTCCAGAAGCGCATTTGTGAGGTCACACACTGATGTTGGACGAGAAGGCCTGGCTCTCAGTCTCCGCTCTAATTCATCCCAAAGTTCTATCAGGTTGAGGTCAGGACTCTGTGCAGGCCAGTCAAGTTCATCCACACCAGACTCTGTCATCCATGTCTTTATGGACCTTGCTTTGTGCACTGGTGCACAGTCATGTTGGAAGAGGAAGGGGCCAGCTCCAAACTGTTCCCACAAAGTTGGGAGCATGGAATTGTCCAAAATGTCTTGGTATGCTGAAGCATTCAGAGTTCCTTTCACTGGAACTAAGGGGCCAAGCCCAGCTCCTGAAAAACAACCCCACACCATAATCCCCCCTCCACCAAACTTTACACTTGGCACAATGCAGTCAGACAAGTACCGTTCTCCTGGCAACCGCCAAACCCAGACTCGTCCATCAGATTGCCAGATGGAGAAGCACGATTCGTCACTCCAGAGAACGCGTCTCCACTGCTCTAGAGTCCAGTGGCGGCGTGCTTTACACCACTGCATCCGATGCTTTGCATTGCACTTGGTGATGTATGGCTTGGATGCAGCTGCTCGGCCATGGAAACCCATTCCATGAAGCTCTCTGCGCACTGTTCTTGAGCTAATCTGAAGGCCACATGAAGTTTGGAGGTCTGTAGCGATTGACTCTGCAGAAAGTTGGCGACCTCTTCGCACTATGCGCCTCAGCATCCGCTGACCCCGCTCCGTCAGTTTACGTGGCCTACCACTTCGTGGCTGAGTTGCTGTCGTTCCCAAACACTTCCACGTTCTTATAATACAGCTGACAGTTGACTGTGGAATATTTAGGAGCGAGGAAATTTCACGACTGGATTTGTTGCACAGGAGGCATCCTATCACAGTTCCACGCTGGAATTCACTGAGCTCCTGAGAGCGACCCATTCTTTCACAAATGTTTGTAAAAACAGTCTGCATGCCTAGGTGCTTGATTTTATACACCTGTGGCCATGGAAGTGATTGGAACACCTGATTCTGATTATTTGGATGGGTGAGCGAATACTTTTGGCAATATAGTGTATGTATATTTTATTGTTTCTTATGGTGTAGTGTGAACTGGCAGTGGTTTGTGACCTTGTTTCCCGATTTTAGCAGAAGCTTTTTAACAGTTTCTGTATCAGGTGATTAATTCATGATGAGGATATGATCCGAGGTGCTGTCAAGGAAATTAACCTTCAAAGACATGTCTTTCGACAGGACAGAGAACTCTTTTTCATATTCAGATTGGAGAAGAATAGGTTTCGAAATTGATTACTGAAATCCCGGCTTATATTAAAAATCTGTATTTTGATGATAAAAGGTCAGAAAAGAGAAAGATCGTGTCAGTAAAGGGCCTTTTCATCAAACATACCGTGTCTGAGTCTCAATGCCTACATGCATGCACAAGCGAGTGTATCAGGTGCTGAAAATGTGTTTACACAAGTTGTGTAATTCATAGGTTTTTGTTTTGATGAAAAATTATCATTTTTTTTTCGCTTGTCAGCTCAAGTACATCTTGTCAAACACTTGACATATATTTTTTTTTAAAAATTAACATTATGCTAATAAAGTGGAACCTTGGTATATGAATGCCCTCCTTTACGAATTTTCACCTTAAGAATCGAAATTTTGTAAGAAATTTGCTTTTGCATTCAGAGCATTTTGGGCATATGAACCGAACGGAACGGAACCGAACGCCGGCTAAGTTGCACATACGTCCAGAAGCCGCTCAAAACTTGTTTGCCTTAGCGGAAAGCCAAGCAAAGCCAACCAAAGAGAGGCTACGAATTTTACAACGCATCGGCATGAGTGCAAAAGCTACAAGATTTTTCACAGGGTTTTTTTTTTTTTTTTGGTTTTGTAGGTGGTCTGTTCTATTTTTTAGCCCAAGCTTGGTGGCACGACTTCCTGTCAAAATTGCAAAAATATGAATAAAGTGTTGGAAATATTGGTAATATTTTTGTGTGGCTGCAACGGATTATCTGCATTTACATTATTTCTTATGAGAAAATTCATATCGCAATACAAATTTTCGCCTTAAGAACTCGCCTTAAGAACGAATCCTGAGGGTCCACTGTACTATAATATCTCAATACCTCTACTTAGCATATAAGTTAATAAGTGTCAGGGTCAGCTAGCAAGTGTTACGCTATAAAGAACCATCCCAAGATTACTGTTTGCACAGCTGTCTGTTTTTTTCTCAAATGAACTCTTTTAGAATAATGCTTTATATATTTCCAGTCATTTTCCTTGTATAAAGAACTCTGGTATCTCTATTAGATTTTGTCCAGTATATATTGTAAAGTATTTTTAACTCGCAGCTTCCTCGAACCATCCTGATATTTGGTATTCTGTGTCAAACCACAGTCTCTTGACATTTGACAAATTTGCTCTGTGCAAATGAAAAGGTGGTTCATTCTTTCTCATTTCTTTCTCATTACGAGATGAATGCCCTCATTATTTCGACTGCATGTGAGAGGATGAGGATTCTAGAAAGGTGTAGCTCTTTTACTAACTACAGTGAGCTGTTCAGAAGGATCAGTGGCTATGATAGTAAACGAAGCCATGCCGTATTTCTGTTATCTAACATACTATTGCTAAGAAGTGAGAAAAAAATAATAAATCACAGAGTCTCTAGTCGAGCGGACAGAGCTGCAGGAGGTCCGAGTCATTCTGAAATGTGTTACCTCTCTTTATCTTCCGGTCCTGTAGAGAGAGTGGAAGCATTTTCATTGATTAAAATGTTTCCCTGAGGCTAGGAGCCGAAGATCTCACTATATTTGAAGTGGAATTGTTTGTATCTTTTTTTTTTTTTGTACCACATTTAATATGATTCCACCAGAATCTCAGCCAAAATGTTTTCCTAGAAGATTTGATGTATAGTCTTTGATTTTGGGTTTCTTCCAAGCAAGGAAGATCTGATGCAGTATAAAAGGTCTTTAGAGTTTCCAAGTGGATTGTTAGAACTGGATCTTCATATCTGATCAACTTTAAATGAAAAGATCTCGCTGTGAGGTTGGGAACAGTGTGTCTCAGTTTCTTCTTCTTCTCTACCTTTACACTTCTCTAGTACGTTATACAACTTCGGTACTGATGTCCTTGTCGAAACTTGTATATTCATCTGCCTGATGAATCTTGTAGCATGAGCATTTCTATGACTAGCCAATGTGAGAAAAGAAAATCAAGTTTATCTGCCGTCATGCACAGCAGGTCCCTGAATCCCGTTCACCTATTTTTTATCATCCATGCCAGGGGTGTGCTAAAGCTCTGTTCAATTGCATCATGATCTGGAATTAAATAATGTTTAACAGCAGACTTTTACCTTTATTTTGAGGGTATTTACATACAAATTAAGTAAATAGTCTAGCACTTTTTATATTTCCTCCCCACCTCATTCGAAAAGTGATTGGAAAAACTAACAATTCTAAATTGTCATTTTTAATACTTCCAAGAATTCACAAAAGGTTTTCCATGCTCAGAGTCACTTATTAGCTCGGGTAATATTCCGCACCCCATTTGCTCTGATAAAAGGCAGTTTGTGCCAGGATATCTTCCAGCTGTTTCAGTTTCTCTGCTCTCTCATCCTCTGAATATGACTGTATTGCCCATGATTTGTTTCAAAATATCTCACAATATTAAATTCCTTAATTACACCAGCAGTCTCTTGACATATTGGGTGCATAGATTTGATGGAGCTCTAGATATACTTGTTTTTATGGCAAACAGGGTTACTTGTCTCATTTGGTTCAGGGGACAGGCATAACATTATGACTACCTGCCTAATATTCTGTTGGTCCCCCTTTTGCTGCCAAAACAGCCCTGACTCATATTCTGTATTCTGACACCTTTCTATCAGAACCAGCATTAACTTCTTCCGCAGTTTGAGCAACAGTAGCTCGTCTGTTGGATTCGAGCACACAGGCCAGCCTTCGCTCACCACGTGCATCAATGAGCCTTGACCCTCCATGACCCTGTTGCCGGTTCACCACTGTTCCTTTCTTGGAAAACTTTTGATAGATACTGACCACTGCAGAATGGGAACACCCCACAAGAGCTGCAGTTTTGGAGATGCTCTGATCCAGTCGTCTAGCCATCACAATTTGGCCCTTCATCAAACTCGCTCAAATCCTTACTCTTGCCCATTTTTCCTGTTTCTAACACATCAACTTTGAGGACAAAATGTTCACTTGCTGCCTAATATATCCCACCCACTAACAGGTGCCATGATGAGGAGATAATCAGTGTTATTCACTTCACCTCTCACTGCTCATGCCTGATCGGTGTGTGCTCAAAAATATCGGAACAGCTGACTGTCACATGTATATGTGCCTGGTGAAAATCCCATTCCAGATGTGTTTTGCTGTTTTAATAAGCTCTTTCCTTCTGGGAAGGTTTTCCACTAGATTTTGGAGTTTGGCTGTGGGGATTTGTGTTCATTCAGCTATAAGAGCATTAGTCAGGCTGATGGTTGATGAGGCACATAGTCGACGTTTGGATTTGTTGAGGTCAGGGCTCTATGCAGGACACTACAATTTATCAACAGCCTTGGCTCATCATATCTTCATATGATGCATGGGCGCATTGTCATGATTAAACAATTTTTTTGTGCCCTTTAGTTCCAGTGAAGGGAAATTGTAATGATAAAGCACACAGAGACATTCTAAGCAATTGTGTGGTCATTTTGTGGCAAAAGAATGATGGAGATGATGCTCAGGTGTTCACATACTTTTGGCTATGTAGTGTTTTTGTTTCTACCCTAAAAATTTGTAAGGAATAAAACGAAGACATGATTCCTAGTGACACACACAATGAAAACAGTTTGTCTCCAGTTCTCTTTGCAGAACAGACAATCCTCACTACCTGGATCTCTGTAGATTTCTTTCATTTCTCCTTTTTCTTGTTTCGGTCCTATATAGTTAAGAAAGTTATGATAGACAGGACTTAAGCTTATATCTCTGGTAAACTTTGTCTATATATTTTGCAGTGCATGAGACTCATCTACAACCTCTGAGCTTTTGAAATTCATATAGTGTTCACTTGGCATAAGATTCAGCTGTGAAGCCTTCAATTTATTTCTCTGGCTGGGAAAATTCTTTCAGATACAAGGAGTCTCAGTCGCTGGTCCGGAAAGCTCCACTGCCTATAGGGAAAGCCTTTCTCTTTTTCTTAGTTGGAGCACTGTGCGCTCCATCTGCTTATTCTTCCTGTACATTTCCCATGACCACACTGCTGCTGTTGCTTACAATAGCCTGTGCTTCTGTAGGAGACAGTTTCTTTTCTCTGCCACATGAAGATATGACTCTAGCCTTGGGGTAATGAGCAATATGTAACTTTCATCAGTCTCATTATCAAGTCATAAACACACAAACTACTGATTCCACTAAAATCCTCAGACCAATTCCATAACCATGGGTTTTCTGTGCATTTGAGCCTTTTTTTTTTGTAGTCTGTAGCTCCTGTGTACAAAAATGGAGTAACTTAAACCTATAATGCAAACGTTATACAGTAACATGTACACTGTTTGTCCATCAAACACTTCTGATGGTCCTCTGTCCCATCTCATTAATCCCTTCTCATTAATCCCAGTCATTTAGTAGACACCTTCTGCAAGAATATTGCTTTTAGTCACAGCTTTGACCTGTTTAGGCAGATCCAATCTACATCCTAATATGAAAGGCTTCACTGTATTATCTGATAACATATAAAACAAAGTAATTATGGAAAACTGTCAGTCTGATAGGGATCTTCTGTTTAGCTAAAGTACATGAAGGGAAATTTGCTTGTTCAGAAGCGCAGGGTCAGCCATGTGACATCATCCAGGATGGTGGGAGGAAACCCAGAGGAACCCCTTATGGACATGGGGACAAAATGTGAAACTCTGCATGAAGCTCAGGGATCCTAGAGCTGTGAAGGGGCAGCGCTACCAGCTGCACTGCCATGCCAACTTCATATGATTTAATAACACAATTTCCTTTTTTTTAAGAAAATAGCTATCCTGTACGTTCGAACATGTCACCCAGACTAGCCCGCTAGTGTAGTAAGGCTTGGAGAAGACCTATAATTATTTCAACACTCATGTAACAGTATTAAACATTAATAAGAGAGAGATTTACACTGTCAAGTCTTTCTGGCTCTATCTATCCCCCATCTCTCCCTCATCCTCTTTTTCTCTCTCTCTCTCTCTGTCTGTCTCTCTCCTCTCTCTCTTTTTCTCTGTCTTTATGTCTCTGTCTATCTGTCTGTCCCTCTGTATCTATCTGTCTGTCTGTTTCTCTCTCTCTCTCTCTCTCTCTCTCTGTCTGTCTGTCTGTCTGTCTGTCTGTCTCTCTCCTCTATCTTTCTCTTTGTCTATCTGTCTGTGTCTGTCTGTCTGTCTGTATCTGTCTGTCTGTCTGTTTCTCTCTCTCTCTCTCTCTCTCTCTCTCTCTCTCTCTCTCTGTCTGTGTGTGTGTCTGTCTGTCTCTCTCCTCTCTCTTTCTCTCTGTCTATCTGTCTGTGTGTCTGTATCTGTGTGTCTGTATCTGTCTGTCTGTTTCTCTCCCTCTCTCTCTCTGTCTCTCTCTCTCTCTCTCCCCCAAAACACCCACAGTGTAAAAGTCACTTGTGGTTCTCTGCCCTCATTCCATGGAGAGCTTCATTTCCATAGCATTTGCATATTTGAAAGAAAAGTAGGCTAATTAATCATGTGGCCATTTAGCATCTCATTGGTACTCGATGCTGGAACCCTAGCCAGTGCTGGCATACCACTCGTCTGCTCTTCACTCTGATCTCCATCTCTCCCTCCCTCCCTCCCTTGTTTTTCCTCCCCTCTTCCTCAGAGCTCAGACTGGAATGTTTTTGTTAAAAGTTGGTAGCTCCCTTTTGATGTATGACTTTTTCTTTATTTATAGCAGTACTGAACTATTACATATGTCATTAAAATTGTTGGAGTATACCCCATTATAGGCATCAAGCAGCTCATTTTGAGCATTTTTACATATACCATTGTTCAACGATATACAATAATGCTGATGTGATTCCTGAGCAGCTAATATCATTAATCAGCGTTGCCAGGTTTCAGCAATATTTCCACTCCAACTACATGTCAGTAACCACAAAAATAGATCTGAAACCAACTGAAGGGATTCAAGCATTAGAAAAGCGAGATGAGTTTTTCTTCCACCTTTTTTTTGTGAAACAGAGTCTCTGTGGAATTATTAATGCACATTATAAACACAAATAATTTTGTACATCATAGACGCACTGTCTGCACATACACTGTCTCGTTTGTAGAAATTTATCCAAATTATTTCTAGTGATCAATTTTTTTCAAACCCACATTAACAAATACAGCAGAGCATACATTGTGATGAAAAAAAAAACACACAAAAAAGAATAAAAAAAATTAATAAACAGACATGCAGAACAATGCACAGAGGAAGTTCAATATCAATTTTCATGACCGATATGTTTAGAGACTCTGCAGCCATAGTCCAGGTGACCAGAGTTAAAAGTTTTACCTTATTGACCCCTGCACTAGAGAGCTCTAACAGTGCTGTATCTTGAAATATTAAAAAATGTTTTTGATAATTTGCTCTAAATTTTTGTGACTGCTGAGTATTTTCTAACTAACCCAATTTGGCATATAAACTGCATCCTGTATATATCCTGGTCATTAACTATCCTATCTTTTTCCTCCTGTGGAAATGTTCGGTTTGAGAATAAGTATGGGGCAGTGTGATTTCTGGCCCAGTGCACTTCTATTAGAGCTTCTAGCACTTTCCATTTTTGACCACTAGGTGCGATGGAGCGAAATGTAATCTAAAAAGAAAAGCAAATCAATGTGTTAAATTAGTGAAATAGCAACAAAATGAATTCTGTCTATTTCAGAGGATTGTATAGAATTGTGAATGAGGACTTTATGACGATTAACATCACTTGAGCCTCCGCTCATGTCTGTGAACTCATTTAACAGCCACTGGAGAGATTTCTCTTTCCTAAACAAGGTCATTGTATCTTTGTATCTCTCCCTCTCTCTTTCTCTTATTCTCATACTTGTCTCTCTTGTCCTGTCACAGAGGCGTTGAGTGGGTTAGTCTGACCAGTTTCCTGTCTTTTGCCACCTCGGCTCCCAACAACATGGGCCTTGTGAGGAATGAGCTTCAGCATGTGGACTTGCGCACAGGTGAGAGATGTACACACACAGAACAATAACCAATAACATTAACCAAACACAAGTCTCCACAAGAATAATATTAATATCTAATCCAGACCCACATGGACATACCGAACAAGATCCATAACAAAACATTCAAATTTACTTCCAGACTCTGAGAAACTTGGTTATTCAGTCTTAGTTTTATAAGCAGGACTAATTTAATATTCACAAAAAAGGGTACATAAGTTAGGGCACTGGTGTAAACCTTAGGGTTAGGGCTAGGCTTAATCCTTACCCTAACACTGTACATATTGGGATACTGATGACATTACTTCTTACCCAATTTGCGAATTGTGTTTATATATAAAATATTTTTAAGTTCTCCCATCACTCCCATTTGAGGGCCAATAATGAGCTCCATTTGTAGACGAAGATGGCTGAGGGTTTGTCCATCATTTTTTTTCTTTCGAGCTGAGAAGCTTCAGAAAATCTGACATCATTTCCAGTAAGGGAACAAAGCAACACTGGTACTCCCTGGTTGTTGTGGTGCATTTTAGGGATCCAAGTGCACTCTAATGTTTTTGCGATTGAGAGAAACTACCCTTAAAATAACCGACTCCCTGATCAGTGCCCTCACTACTGAACTAAGGAGCTGACTGAGACGCACCAATGGACTGCCATCGTTACTTGATGAGTAGATTGCATGAACTAATCAATCAACTAATTTGATTGTTACCATTTTCTAGCATGCAGAATGATTATTAGCGGGCAATAGCTTCTAAGGGTGGTGATATAATTGGCTGACTTGTTTTGTTTTGGTTAATTTGTGCTTTTCCGTAAAGGAAAAACGTGCCCACAGTTACGCAGTCTTGAGCAACTGTTACATCTTACTGTAAGTAGGCGGAGTTTATAATATTATTGTAAGAGTAAACATCTCGCTGTTTGTTCAGTTTCCTCGTGTTTCCAAATTAGAAATCAACGTGGCCACTACAGGCACGATTCACATGAATAATTAATTCAGAATCACATTCTGTTTTTTCAATAGTGTCATCAAATGGCATTCCCAAATGTGGAGTGTATTTACTCAGCCAAAACATGCAAAATATTTTAATTACAAGAAATTATTAGACTGTACCAGTGGTGTGTACATCTGTAGTTACGTCTGATGCCTGAATACTGATTTGCAAAACTCCTGTACTAACTAATCACTCTCTGCATAACTCAGATCTGAAAATGGTCAGCAGGAAGCCATTTTAGACTCAGTCAGTCATTGGCAAAGCGCGTACTGTCAGGCTGCTTTAGAGAACGGATGGAAAAAGGCAAAATAAGAGAAAGATGAGGCCATTAGGGAGATATTTGAGAGGGCAATGGCCCACTTCGCTCATTACTTCTACCCTTTTAACAGCTGCAATTGGGAAATGGGGCAAAAGAGACCGCAATTTGTGAGAGAATTATTGCGAAATAGCATTCTGTTTTGCTTTAATGTTGGATTTTTTTGTTGTCTTATGGAAGTCTAATGACAGAAAATGGTCTGTTTGTTGTGTGTTGTTATGCTGTTTGTAAAACCTCACGCTGGTTTGGGATCAATTCAAGCGAGTCTTTAATATATCCTGGTCATTGTCACATATTGCTGAGCTTGTTAGTTCAGACAAATGGTGTGTGATGTAGTGAAACATTCCAAACAGCCAAATATCCAAAATAATGAAGTGCTACAAGCTGCACAGTTATGGAGATAATGTCTAAATCTGATAATAGCACAAACACTTTGTAATTAAGCTGATAATGTAATAAAGGTTTGGTATTTTGCATATTATACACACAGTTATATCTGTGACAAATATAGTTTCAAATGTATGATTTTTACAAAATAAAAAATCTTCCATCAATTCATAAAATCTCAGTCTTTCAAGTTCCTAGGAAAGAGGTGATTCAGAGCTTTTTGTAATCAATAACTTAGTCTTATGGAAAGCGATGCTATAGTATATGTTAAAAAAAGGTTTTAGAGATTGCTTCCATGAAAATTTGTGAAAGTAGGGGTGTGTACCACTCGAAAAGTAACAGGTTCTTAGTAAAAATGGTTATATGGTGCCCAATTTTTGGCCAAACTTCTTTCAGTTGCAGAATATGACTTAAAAACAGGCGCAAACATCTTAGCGCATCAGGCCATCATTTTCTGGCTCGTTTCTGTGCGTATGTCCGAGACCAAGGCACATAATCACCGCTTTGTGTGTGATTGAGATTCTCTTCCGCCGGCTGTTTCCTGTCTGCTGCTGGTTCACCTGTGTAGCTTGATTAGCATGCTGTCGTAATTATAACATGCCCGTAATGAGCAGTCAGCCCTCAAACCTTAAATTCTCAGCCAAAAGCCTCAGAGTACTCATACACAACCAGAGTGGCTCAGTCTCTTGGCTAAATCTCTGCGAGCTCTGCACACCTGGATTTAGGCTAATTCTCCCATTCTTCTTTGAAGATCCTCTCAAGCTCAATTGTTTTGAATGGGGACCATCTGTGAACTGCACATTTCAGGTCTCGCTACAAATCTTCTATGGGGTTTAAATGTCTGGTCCACTCAAGGCTATTGCCCTGAAGTCAATCCAGCATCGTCTTGGCTGTGGGTTTGTTGTAGAGCTGAAAGGTTAAACATGACCCTAATCTGAGATCAGGTCAGGATTTCTGCCTGTATTTATTCCTCCCTGATCAGTGAGTCAACCTGGTCCTGCCAATAAGAACCACCCCCCCTATGGCATGATGCTCCCACCACCATGCTTCACTGGAGGGATGCTATAATACCTGTTGATGAGCAGTACCTTTTTTTTCACAGCCATAATGCTTGGATTTCAGCTCAATTTTTGTTTCATCAGACCAGAGAGTCTTTTCCCTCATGCTCTCAGAATCCTGTAAGTGCCTGCCATATGCCTTTTACCCATGAGTGGCTTCTGTCTAGCCTCTCTGCTATAAAAGCCTGATGGATAGAATATTTCTGACCTCAGTCTATCCACACTGTGTTCTTCCCAGCTGCTTTCTTATATGCACTACTAGCAGCAGAAAGACATAGAAGTTTGACTGTAAGCACATTTGATTATCACTTAGTAGGAGGTGCCCAAAAAAATAAAAAGTACAGGAAGAAGAACTCACATTGGTGAGTCTTATTTGCTCTCAAGTCTTTAGATTTAAGTGCATTTTGCCAATAGTCATCTCCATGCTGATGCAAAATGAGTATTTTAAATACATAGATTGCTGTTTGAAATAAAGTGCACAGCAGATCGAGATTTTGAGGGTTAGTGGATGTGTGTAGGAATGAAAATAGGAATAAAAGTGGAAAACAACCAGCAAAGGGTCAAATTTGATATGTGTCTTTTTAAAATGGAATCGAATGAGGTTTTGACTCACGATGTGATGTAGCATTACATGCAGTAGCTGAGTGTCTAGTGTGAATTATTAAGACACTATAACCAAGGTGTGTCTGTAGCATACATGGGGCCAGGGAACCATATCAGTTATAAAAGTGAAGTAAATGGTGAGTGGTGTCTGGCTATGGTTTGGCTTCACATGTGGACACAAACCATCATGTGAGGGTTTGTCATTCTGATGCAATAATATAACATCTTGGACACTTATTGTGTTCTAATTAGGTCAGATTTTCACAAACCTAGACATGATCACGGCTATTCTGCATATCAGCTATAAATGAGTTAAGTCAAAAATAAGTCACACAGAGACATATAGACAAGTTCTCTTTTGTATTCACTACACAAGTACCTCAATAGGAGTAACCCAGGGCTTGCATTTGGTTCTCCTGGGATGTTTTCTCATAGTATGATAGCTCAGACAGCTATGAAGCCAGCAGGTGAAACCTTTTCAGTCATATAAGCCACGATTAGAGTTGATGGACACTGTATAAAGTTACACAATTTACAATAAAACCACAAGACCGTTCATGTTAACTAGTCAGAACAACAGAACAGTTTTTGATGCGAGATATCAGTGCCAAAGAATTGTCCCTAAAATGTTGACTTGGCTGCAATATCCAGTAAAAAGTATCAGAAAGTAAAACTTGTCCTCTCGTATCATTATAGAGTGCAGGTGTGCAGTGATGGCTGGCGGATGGTGGGTTGTTGAGACAGGTTTGATTGGTCCAGGTGGGAGTTAGGAGGCAGCAGCGTGTAATGTGACTGCCGCAGGAATAAAGCTGTTTGGGAGTCTGGTTTTGGTGGTGGTGGAGGTGACAGTGGCATGAATGCTCTGGTATCTGTCAGGAGGGTGAAGAGTCCATGAGAGTGGAAGGGATTGTCCAACAACGCCACTGGCTATGCAGATGCAGGGTTTGTGGTAGGATGACTCTAGAGCCTTCTTAGCTTTTCTCACAGTTCTCTTAATGGTCCGGTTTCTCATTCAGCCAATCCCTCGATCTCAGTTAATAATTAATCAACGGTATAATTCAGCACAGAAGGGCATTTAAAGTCTAGACCACTTTATAATGATATGCTGTTTCATTAAATCCAAGGTTTAATGTATACTGTCAGATCCATTTTACCTTTCAAAACATTTGCCGTCTAATTGTATTAGTCACATTAGAATACAGTGTGTGTTTCTGTGCAGCCACACACACACACACACACACACACACAGCACTGACTTTCATTGCGAGTTAAACTGGAAGGTTCTATTTTCAGGTACTTTCCTTATAGCTAACTAATGTCACTAACAAAATGGCTTTGGGTAGTTGACCAGAAGATCGGGAAGTTCAAGCCCCAACCCACCCTGCTCCAGGGGCGCTGTATCATGGCTGAACCTATGCTCTGACCCCAACCCCTAAGAATAATATATATATATACGAAGAAAGAATTTCACTGTGAAGTAATGTGTATGTGACAAAAAAGTTCAAGCCCCAACCCACCCTGCTCCAGGGGCGCTGTATCATGGCTGAACCTGTGCTCTGACCCCAACCCTTAAGAATAGGATATACGAAGAAAGAATTTCACTGTGAAGTAATGTATATGTGACAAATAAAGAGAACTTAAAATGAGATGAGATTTGCTAATCTGTCCGTTACACTCAAGACTTTCTAAAACCAGTGAATAAAATTGATTAAGACCAGCCCCATTTTGTATATTTATGTGTAATGAGTCTCACTGAGCATCCATAAAACATCTGCAGATAAAATTTTCTTTATTTTCCTCCAGCTTTCCATAACTGAGGCTTTGAGCTTTCTTCTGTCAGATCATTAAAAAAACATAAAAATTGATTGACCATGTCGGCGTATGCTGTGGACTCGTTCTTGATGATGATTGATAGATAGATAGAACCTCATAAAACTAAGTTTCGTGATGGGACTTTTTACCCCCTCCATATACTGTTCCCTCCGAAAGTATTGGAACAGCAAGGTCTTTTGTTCTTGCTACAGATTGAAGACATTCGAGATCCAAAAATGAGCATAAGACGACAGATCAGAATTATAGCTTTTATTTCCTGATCTAGTTCAGGCTGAGCAGACTGTATTACATCCAAAACACCACAAGGGATCAAATCTTTTTGCTGTTGTAGAGCATTCTTTTCTTTATTCACATACTTACACTTCCTGTTTTTTGTTCATAAAAAATCTGTGATACATTTTTGATAAACTTCTGTTCTTTAAATAGTCTTGTCCAACTTATCCTGATGAAATATTGCAGTCCTGTTGATGTTCACGTGACTTAATCCACAGCAGTAATAAACTCCCGGCTTATGAAATACATATCATGCATACTGTATATAGAAGCCTTGCATGAAAAACTAGAAGTAAATTCCGCCCATCTTGAATGAATTGCTGATTATTATTTATAATTAACACACAATCTTCAGTTGCACTCAGGATTTATTATATGAGTTGGCTTTGAGTTTCATCGACATGTTGGTTTATACTTACTTTCCCTACCTGCTGATTTTCATGCCCTTGCTTCATCTCTACCTAATGAGAGAGGCGCAGCAGCACTTTAGTCGTTTAGTCTGTCCAGCACTCTCACCTCAGGCATCTGTACTAACAGATCAGCTTCCAAAGCTCCAGCGTTCATGCTGATACCATCATCAGTGCCATCTGCTAGATTGCTAACTAGTTGAGCTGAGTCTCTTCCATAATTCAGCTCAATTGCGTCATATATTTTCATGGCATCCTGGAAGTTTGAGTCCCAATGACTTCTATATTGAAATTCTCATTAATACGAGAAATTGGTGAGTGAGAAATACTTTCTTGCTCTTTTTTTGTTTCGTCTCTGATGTCTGAAATGTTTTGTCTAGCAATGGCCATCTGTGATGTCTAAGCAACAGACAAACATTAAATTGTAAGAGAAATAACAAAAATACAGCACCAGCCAGAATAAACATAATAAGCGTGTTTCACAACGGGGTTTTATTTGAGCTAACGTTTACGTCATTCTGAAATTTAGCCCAAGAACACTGTAGGTACGTCCCAAATCACATACTCATGCACTATTCTCTGCCATTTTGCAGTATAAAAAGTGTGTGGTATGTGATTTGGGACACAATGTGTAACATATTAAACAGGATAGAAAAGCAGGACATGTCCCAAATCATATACTAATGCACTATTTTACTCTGTTTTATAGTATAAATAGTGGGAGTAGTGTTCACACTAAAATCCCAACAAGACGTACACTTCAAATACCAGGATGATGCACTTTTTAACCCCCCAAAAAAAAACAAAATGTAGAATGTTGGACACTTCATGCTCTCAACGCTCAAGGGTTATGTAATGGAAAAGGGGCGGAGCTATAAGGATGAGCGATAAAATTTCCGAGATGTCTGATGACATTCCAGTGGACAAGACGTCTTGAAAATGTCTTTTATATCAAAGTATTGGGTTAAAGAATAAAGCATACATTTAACATATATTTAACGTCATTTGCTATTGACTGGGGAGCGGCTTATACGTCCAATTAGTGTTCCATTTGAGACAAAATGCATCTTTTGCGCTGTTTGTGTCAGTCTGTATTACACATCTGTTCCTTCCTTGAATAACGTGAGCTCATAGTTGATAAAGGTAAGTGGGTTCTAGAAAGATCACACACCTAAGATCCATTAGGAAATGCAGTCCTTCTCATCACATCACATAATGAAGCATTTATTTTGAAGTTTAGCCTGCTATGTGGCCAAAAATATGTGGACACCTGAGCACCATCGCCATACACTGTTCAGGCATAACATTATGATCACCTGCCTAAGTATTATGTTGGTCCCCCTTTTGCTGCCAAAACAGCCCTGACCCATCGAGGCATGGACTCCATTAGATCCCTGAAGGTGTGCTATCTGGCACCAAGATGTTAGCAGCAGGAGGCCCCACCTTGCAACTTACAGGACTACTTTTGATAGATACTGACCACTGCAGACCGGGAACACCCCACAAGAGCTGCAGTTTTGGAGATGCTCTGATCCAGTGGGCCCCTTGGCCCCTTGTCAAACTCGCTCAAATCCTTTGCTTGCCCATTTGTCCTGCTTCTAACACATCAACTTTGAGGACAAAATGTTGACTTGCTGCCTAATATATCCCACCCACTAACAGGTGCCATGGTGAGGAGATCATCAGTGTTATTCACTTCACCTCTTAGTGCTCATAATGTTATGCCTGATCGGTGTATATATGCTTGTTGAACATCATATTCCAGATTTAATCCAGCTTTATTGTCATCCTCCACTCTTCTGGGAAGGCTTTCCAACAGATTTTAAAAAGATTTTTTTTTCCTGAACTGGGTTCACATGTCTCAGTTGAAGCACCTTTTCACCTTCCCTGGTTGGTAGCTGTTGTGTGACATGACCTTAATTATCATTATAATGGATTAAGCATTGTAATAAATGTTCTAAAAGATTAATCTCAGAAATGAAATCCTGAATCCTTATGTCTCTCTTCCTCTCCCATCTCTCTCTCTATCTCTCTATCTCTCTCTATCTCTCTCTCTCTCTCACAGGCAGGTGCTTTGCATTCCGAGGCGAGCGTGGCAATGATGAGCCAGCCATCGAAATGATTAAAGTGTCGCATCTAAAGTGAGCAAGACCCACAAACACACTTTTCTCATTCTCCCTCAATCCCTCCTGGACGATTGGGAGACTTTGGTGCCGAAGGCTCCCTCCTCAGAGTTGGCTTGTGATTAATGTCTCTCATTTCACTCTTGACATACACGGTGGAGTATTTCAGAGAGAGGGGGCAACCCAGACATGATTTTAATCAAGTCACAACTGACACTGGGGATGGATTCTTCAACCTTTTGTCATTGTTTGGCATATTTCAATTTGTCACAAAAGGCTTTCCTGCTTCATTTGGGTTTCGGTGAATCGTTTCCGATCCTTAGTGACTTATAGGAGTTAAGCATCTGTCCTGTAATAATTGATCCAGATTGATTGATTTCTGTAATGAAAAGACTGCAGAGGTTAGATCAGGGTCTGGGATGCTATGTATGGCTGCTAATACGGAGTTCCTGATGATCATGTTCAACTCTACCCAGTTTGTTAGATGAGACTTCATCGCAGGATCAGCGCACAATAAATATAGTATGAAGCCTCTGAGTGTTTCTGAAAGTAATTTATCTTTTCTGAAGTTTCAGCTGTGTAAGGTCTAAAAGTCTGAGCCAATAACCTTTAACTCATTGGAGTTCATGCTTTTTTTTATTATTGAAAAAAATCTTCTTTTTAAATATAAATAGGGCAGAATTTAAAAAAATAATAGACAGTGTTAGTTTCGTCTGTTTGAGAAATCCTTAAATATGTCTCTTACATACTTTCTGTTGGCCTTCCTATTATTTTTTTAATAATATAAATCATATATAGAATTATAAATAATAGCAATCGTTTTCGACTTATGTCCCCAAAAGGATAAGAAAATGGACACATTTGACTGTTCCACAAGCAAAACTTTCTCATTTTAATTAAAACACATTTTACAAGAGCCGAAAAGTTCATTAGAGTAAGGATTAGATTAATTAACCCTAATTACCCCCATTGGAAGTTTCCTGTGAAGACCTTCATTGCAGGGTGTGGCTTTTGACCTCCTAATACTCTAATTACTTGACAGTGTGTAAATCATTTTGTGTGTGTGTGTATGTGAGAGACAGATCTATCTATCCATCCATCCATCCATCCATCCATCCCAGAGATGTATGTTGTCTATATAAATGTCCTTATAAAGCAGGCTGTGATTTTTGGCTTCATAATATGGTAAATACATGAAAATGAGTTTAGACAGTCCCTCTAGGATTTATCAATTTTGCAATCGCAGTGATGAGCTCAAAATCAAGCAAAATCTGTGTTATTCAGAGGAGCTTTGATAGAAGGATTAGAGGTGTTTGCAGAGGAGCATTACATAGAAAGTAATGACATGTGCTTTCACTGGCAGGAGTTTACAAAATGAATCTTATGCTCGAAATTTCAGCAGTTTCGCAAAACACAAAAAACTCAAGTTGCGTTGCAGATTCTGCAAAAAGCTGCAGCACAATCAAGCTTTTTTGTCTACAACAATCACAAAAAGAAACTCTGTTTAATCTTGGAGCGGACAGAAATACTGTCTATATCCTTTATATAAATGTCCTTATAAAGAAGGGTCTGATTTGTGACCTTATAATACACTAAATACATGAAAATGTGTTAATTTGAACAAACTTGTGTGTGTGTGTGTGTGTCATTGTGTGGCCTGCTTTGTAGGCAGTATCTGGTGGTGGTATTCAGAGACAAACCCCTGGAACTCTGGGATGTACGCACAGGAACCTTGTTGCGTGAAATGGCCAAGAACTTCCCCTCAGTTACCGCACTGGTAATGTGTGTGTGTGTGTGTGTGTTTAATTTGTGTAAACTGTGTGCACCCACTTCTTATTATCAGTTTGAGAAAACTGTCTGGAAACCTGGAAGCAAAGACAGCGACTTCATTATCTGACAGCAAAACTCATAAAGAGCGGCAGAGTTGGTGCTGTTGTTGTTGTGTTTTTGTTTTCTTTGTATTTTTTTTTTGTTCAGCTTTTACCGCAGGGCCAGTAAACAGTGTAACAACATGAGTGAATTCCAGCAAATAAGCACCACAATAATGTGAATAATTAATGCCTCTCCCCAGATTACAGCCTGTTCATTTCCATATTGATTGCACCCTCTGGGTAGATATGTACGCCGCTGTCCTCTAATGATCAGGGCCTGAATTCTAACCCCACCGCTGCTCATTGGCTCTTTCGGGGTGTTTCGTGGCGCATTGCAGCTCTTTGCTGATGCGTTCAAAGGCACGATCAGACGTGGTGTTTGTTTATTTGTTGATTTATTTTGGCTTGAGAAAAACAAAGTTCTAGCTGGTTAACTTCATTCTATGATTTGCGGGGCCTTTAAAAAATGCAGCTTTCGAGTACCACAACAACAAAAACGCATTCGAACATACAATTTCCTGACAATACAGCAGCCATCTGTGGCTGAGCATCTAGGAGGTGTTGGAGGTATGTGTAGGAGGTATGGCATTACTCTCTCTTCCATGTCAATCACAACAACACTAGCCAATCATGAGTGTCTCTGAGCTCATGTATTCGGAAGAGGGCAGATAGCGCTTTCCTCCTCCGAGAGCTGGCATTGTGAGTGGGAATTATGACCATCTGGAGAAAATTTGGGGGAAAATGATCAATGAATCTTTCAGATATTGTTTCAAGTAAACTTTTGTTCAGATTCTGATTGTTGGGCTCTAAAAAGTATAATAATCCAGGAAAAAGCTACACTAAATTAGCAATGTACAAGAATCCCAAGAGTTTCAGTTTAATTTACAGGAGGTAAAATGGATATAAATAAGTCCAGGAGAATAATGTGCATGAAAGATTAGTGTTTATTAGTCAGTGTGAATCTTATGGTTTCATGGAAAGTGTTTGAGAAAACTCTGTAATATTTTTCAGAGAATTATTTTCGTTCAGGTTTGTTTAGTCTTATGATGTTACATTCTGCTGACTCCTAAGTCACTAGTTCACTAGTTAAATGCTACATGAGAAAAATGTACCTCACTTTTACCTCAATTACCTCGACTTTGATTTTGTGTGTGTTTTATATCCCCTCACTGCAACTTTTTTTTAAAACAAAAACTAAGAGTCAAAAGGTTTCCTTTTTTGTTTGGCAAAAGTAAAGTATTAGGTTTGTGTCTATTAATTAACTGCATGTCCACAGAAGGTCCTCAGAAGATTATGTGTTTGTGTGTATATGTACGTGTTTAGGAGTGGTCTCCCTCTCACAACCTGAAAAGTCTGAAGAAGAAACAGATGGCAGCGCGTGAGGCAATGGCCAGACAGACCACGCTGTCGGACGCTGAGCAGAGCAGTGTCGAATCCTCCGTCATCAGGTCAGAGCTCAGAGATCATCCTGGTAGCTAGCAACCGGCCCCTGTAATCTGTTGTGTCTCTGCTCTCATTATTTGTGTGCTCTCAGCTTCTATCCCACGCTGCATTATTCATTCGCCAATCTCTGCATGAATTTGAATGTACAGCCGTCATTTCACTGTCTGAAAGTAGAGCTCTCAGCAACCACTGTCTACTGCTCCCATATTATTAACATAATGTCCACATATTACATTCGCTGTAGTGTGCATATAAGACCTGTAATGCATTGTGACGTTAGGATATTTTCTCTGGTGCATTTGCTATATTGAATTTTGGTATGGAATCACAACTGATATTTTTATTATTATTATTATGATTTCATTCTATCTATTAGAACCAAATACAAATATTCAGCATGAACAAATTCGGAAATGAAGAAATATTCTAAACAAATACAAATAGCAATAGGGGCACTATTTGTTTTTTCTTCTTCTTCTTTGTTCTACAAATTTGTCTGACATTTGATTGTTGCATTGAAGCCTGAGAGAGTAAATTCTCCTGCCCTTGAGCTTCCATGCGCAACCCATGTCCACTGGCCTTGTATTTAGTTCACCAGCATGTCTGTTGCTTTCGCTCGATATCAGGGAGGTTCGTTCTGCTTCACTACTTTCTCTCCTTTTGAGTCGTCTCAGTTCTGACTTCCCTTCTCTGCGAATGTGTGGTGTGTCTTTAAATATTTCAGTGCAACTTTTTTTTTCTTTCTTTCTTTTTCTTTTTTTTTTTAAAAAAGCACCCCTCTGTTACTTTCCAGCAGAGCAGCTGCTCCATATAGCCTACGCAGACCATGCAGTGTACACAGGGCAGCATATCTTCCCTGGGGTCTCTGAAAAAGTGAATTAATTGACTGAAAAAATAATATTTTTTATACATTCTTGCCAGTTCAGTTCAGCGCTCATTGCTCTTCATTGCTATTAAATGCAAATCATTCTCTGGTGTAGTTCTGGAATAGTGGTAAGGTTTATATTTTATCTGAAGAACAAACTTCAAATCCAGATACGGATATTTGGAATCTCTTTTGCGTGATCTCACTGCTCGTAAGATCTTATCAGATTTATCTGGTGTAACATTGCAAAAAGCAAAAAAAAAAAAAATGTGCACATGTCTGATGATGAAATGATTTACTCTGACCACAAATCCCACTTGTGATATTATCACTCCAGGCTTCAGGATTCTTTCATGACATTTGACAGTGAGCAGAGAGCTCAGATGTCTAAACAGTGTTCGATCCGTGTTTCTTTTCTTTTTCAGTCTGCTGCAGGACGCGGAGAGCAAGGCCGAGACGAGTCAGGGCATCTCAGCACGCGAGCATTTTGTGTTCACTGACACGGACGGTCAGGTCTTCCACATCACTGTGGAGGGCAACACTGTGAAGGAAGGAGCACGAATCCCTCCTGATGTAAGTCATGGACATTCTCAGAAGTGTGTATGTTACATGCATTAGTTAAGAACCACAGCGAATAGAAATGAATCCAAACGAATCCATGACATCAGAACAAATATTAAAATAATTAGAATAAATAATGTACAAGCACCAACTTGTGATGGCTAGACGACTGGGTCAGAGCGTCTCCAAAACAGCAGGTCTTGTGGGGTGTTCCTGTTGTGCAGTGGTTAAAACTTCACAAAAGTGGTCCATGGAAGGACAATTTAGTGATCCAGCAACAGGGTCATGGGTGCCCAAGGCTCATTGGGGAGCGTGTGGGGAGTGAAGGCTAGCCCGTCTGGTCTGATCCCATAGAAGAGCTACTCTAGCAGTGATACTAGTTCATGAATAGATCAGCGGGATATCATAAAGAAAAAGCAAAACAAATTGAAAAATCTTCATCTAATAAAGCAGTGATGCAAAAGAAATCTAAAATCAGAAACTCAAGCAAAATGAAACTACAGCAAGGCTTTTGGAATGAAGATTTGAGGCATGGGAAAGACATTGAGAGAAGATTTGAGGCATGGGACAGACTAATAGAGTGGACTGGCTTGTGCAGCCCCCAGTAGCTGGGTTGGTTCTCTGCCTGGGATTAGAAGTGGGACATCTTGTGGGAGATCTTGTGAAATTTTTTGGAGAGCAGGAAAAGTATACAAAACACATTTTCTTAAGAGAAATCAAATTTCTTCTAGTTAATAGATTTTCGATTTGGAGTCAATGTATCTCTAAAGCGTTTAAACATATTTCTGGCTGCCCATAATGCATTTCCCAGAGTGTTAGTTAGGGAATAGAGTCTACTCGGGAAAATACATCAGCTCTTTTGGAGTGTTTCAGTATAAATGAGTGTTTGAATTGATTGCTGGATGTTGTAATTAAACCAATCATCAAACAAATCATGTGACTCTTATTAGTTATTGTCTCAGCTCATGATGTAGGAAAAGAGATTTACTTCAACATCAACTTGTGCTCGAAATGCTGCCTACCAAACAGCCCCCTCTTGAGTAAGGCTTGTAAAGTCACTTTATTATTCTATAACTCATGAATGTAGAGCAGGCTGGCGGTTCTCGCCAGCATTATTGCGCATACTGTAAACTGCAACAGCTTTAGCGCTTTAGTGCATTCTCATCAGCGGTTTTGCGACTACAAACCCGGATTAAACACGTCTTCTTTCATGCGGTGTGATTAAGTGGAGTGAGATTGATCATTTCTGAGATGTTGAGGACGGATATCTATGCTTTCCACGTATTCCCTATGTACCACCCTGAACAGATGTTCTAACAGTTTAACAATCTACGAGTCTCCTCAGCAGCTCAGTTTGGAGTTGCTAATTGTCACTTCTTTTACTTTTTTATTGAGTGTGATAGACGTGATAGACGTGATCAACATTTCGGATATCATCTGTGTGCAAAGGTGTGTGAATGGCTTGCCACTTTCACACCAATTCACACCTCCAGCCATGTGAACTTAACATAAATCACACAGCAGGAGTGGACAAATCACTAGTCTGTACTCCCTGGACAGGCAGATTACGTGTCCGGGCTATCAATTTTTCATTCACCGTGGCATGACGGGCAGGGCACATTCCGTAGGCTGTTAATATAACAAATTTTTTATTTTTTTGCTTTCCTTGTCTAACAACCAAGCAAAGAATAAAACTCCCTATTCCTTTTCAGAAAACCATATTTATCCTAGAAGAAGAAGCCTATATTCTTCACATATACATTACAGCACAGTGAAATTGGCTTTGCCCATCTCAGTTGAGGTCAGAGGACAGGGTCAGCCATGATACAGCACCCCTGAATCTGAGAGGCTTTAGATCCTCACTTATGGGCCCAAAGGTGGCAGTTTGCCGGTGCTTGGGCTTGATCCCTGATCTTCTTCTGATCAACAACAGAGAACCACCACTGCCCTATTCCCATATTCATTTGCTCCATTAGGGTCATAAATTTCTCACCTTGCTGCTGTGGCATCACAAGTCCTCATTTAAGACACCATCCATATTAAATTCCATTGAAATTCTGATGACTTCATTTACAAGAAAAAAATATATACCACAGAGAAACGATGTGTTGTTGAGCTGATCATTGTTCTAGATGTTGTGCAATAGAGTTATTATTGCACCTAGTGGTCAAAATTGGAATTGCAGGAAAAGTCCTCTAGAGGCCATGAATCACATCATGCTGTCTCATACTCATGACATTTAATTACTGAGTTGCCAAGTTAGAAAATAATCCACAGCTGCTAAGCTTGCAATTTTGATAGATTGCAAATAATGTTCCTAAAAGGGCCAAGTGTAAGTGGAGACAGTATCTATGATATACAGAAGCATTTCCGTTGTTAGATATATTGCAGATATGGAAACTGGGAAAATACAGGGGTGGATAATGTCCATACATCAGAGATAGCTGTTTCCAGTAACCAGTTTATTTAGGCTTGTTTCAGGTCTTTTGTGTATTTCTTATATATATAGTAGTTGGGTAGGAAAGTTCAAGCAGCGTTGCTGAGATAGCAACATAAACAGTTGAAAACGAGTTGCTAGGCTGTGTACTGGTCTGTTTTCAACTCTCAATTGTCTGTTTAAGGTTACTCTAAAAGATCACTAGACAGTCTGTAGCGTAAATCATTATATAAAATTATAGAAGGTATCTGACTCACAGTCACCTCACATTTAAATACTTCAAGTGAAAATGAGGATGCTAGCCAGATTCAAACAAGGTCTTTACATTTAACAAGAAAACACCACAGCTCATAAACGAAATTTTGTGAACAAAAAAAAACCCATTATTTTTGTCAAATCCACAAACATGAAATGCTTCATCATCACTTCAACGATCAGATTTAAGACTTGGCTCTCTGATGCTGTCATCTCTTTCAGCAATTCACATAACTGTCCATTTTCAATGCAGTGTAACCTCTGCATACAAATTTAACTGTAGAGGCTAGTTCTTGAGGCGAAATTTTGTATTGCAAAACAAATGAAATATACACTATATTGCCAAAAGTATTCGCTCACCCATCCAAATAATCAGAATCAGGTGTTCCAATCACTTCCATGGCCACAGGTGTATAAAATCAAGCACCTAGGCATGCAGACTGTTTTTACAAACATTTGTGAAAGAATGGGTCGCTCTCAGGAGCTCAGTGAATTCCAGCGTGGAACTGTGATAGGATGCCACCTGTGCAACAAATCCAGTCGTGAAATTTCCTCACTCCTAAATATTCCACAGTCAACTGTCAGCTGTATTATAAGAACGTGGAAGTGTTTGGGAACGACAGCAACTCAGCCACGAAGTGGTAGGCCACGTAAACTGACGGAGCGGGGTCAGCGGATGCTGAGGCGCATAGTGCAAAGAGGTCGCCAACTTTCTGCAGAGTCAATCGCTACAGGCCTCCAAACTTCATGTGGCCTTCAGATTAGCTCAAGAACAGTGCACAGAGAGCTTCATGGAATGGGTTTCCATGGCCGAGCAGCTGCATCCAAGCCATACATCACCAAGTGCAATGCAAAGCGTCGGATGCAGTGGTGTAAAGCACGCCGCCACTGGACTCTAGAGCAGTGGAGACGCGTTCTCTGGAGTGACGAATCGCGCTTCTCCATCTGGCAATCTGATGGACGAGTCTGGGTTTGGCGGTTGCCAGGAGAACGGTACTTGTCTGACTGCATTGTGCCAAGTGTAAAGTTTGGTGGAGGGGGGATTATGGTGTGGGGTTGTTTTTCAGGAGCTGGGCTTGGCTCCTTAGTTCCAGTGAAAGGAACTCTGAATGCTTCAGCATACCAAGACATTTTGGACAATTCCATGCTCCCAACTTTGTGGGAACAGTTTGGAGCTGGCCCCTTCCTCTTCCAACATGACTGTGCACCAGTGCACAAAGCAAGGTCCATAAAGACATGGATGACAGAGTCTGGTGTGGATGAACTTGACTGGCCTTCACAGAGTCCTGACCTCAACCCGATAGAACACCTTTGGGATGAATTAGAGCGGAGACTGAGAGCCAGGCCTTCTCGTCCAACATCAGTGTGTGACCTCACAAATGCGCTTCTGGAAGAATGGTCAAAAATTCCCATAAACACACTCCTAAACCTTGTGGACAGCCTTCCCAGAAGAGTTGAAGCTGTTATAGCTGCAAAGGGTGGACCGACGTCATATTGAACCCTATGGATTAGGAATGGGATGTCACTTAAGTTCATATGCGAGTCAAGGCAGGTGAGCGAATACTTTTGGCAATATAGTGTATATACATAATAAATAATGTAAAAGCAGATGATCCGTTCCAGCCACACAAAAATATTACCGATATTACCAATACGAAGCGTATGTTAGCTTACAAAGAACTGACCCAAGCCAAGCATTCCATGTCAAGGGTCCTCACAGAAAGTTGTGCCACCACGCTTGGGCTAATAATATAACAGACCACCCATGCCACCAATCTGACAACAAAGAAACGGGCACAAAATCACACAGCTTTTGAACACATGCCGAAGGCACTGTTGGTATCGTGGGTTGATTTTTTTGAACTAGCTTTTGCTGACTGATTAGCAAAAAAATTTGCAAAATTTTGCCTTTATTTAGCCTTCCATTGACACAAACAAGTTTTGAGCGGCTCCTGGACGTAAGCGCATTAATACTATGTTTACAAGAAACTTGTTTAAATTAAGTTTAGTAGAAGCAACAAAATCAAATTGTGCTGTTTCTGAAATCTGACTGAACACATTTTCCTTTTTCCAGTATAGAAAGCTACTTTTCAGCCAAGTGCTGAAACATTTAATCATTAAAGACCATTTTTACAGATACACTACCACTAAGCTGTATTTATGTCTTTATGGCATAAATGTCAGCTTATTGTATCCCCAGGGTTGACACGTTATTTGTGTTGAGTAACCCACTAGCCTCATGGTCTCAGGTGCAATTATATCAGAAGAAAAATATCTAAAATAAAATGATTGACAGTTTTTATTTACACATTTGTATAGGATTTTCTTTTCATATCCTGCTTTATATTAGATCTTGCTTCTTACTGTATAACAATAAAATCCTTCTGCATACTGTGAAAAGAAGTCTTGAGATGAGCAGGTAAGTAAGTAATAAAAAACCAGACAGCATGCCTGAAGGTTTTATCGACTGTATGTAATACAGAATAATAATTATATATAACAATAGTTGCTCAAATAAAGAAAAAGCAGTAGGTTATCATAAAGAAAAACTGGAGCAGACCAAATTCTTTCTATCTAATGAAGCATTGGAGTCTGAAATCAGAAATCTCTCAACTCAAGCATATGAAAATAAAAATAGTTGCATTGAGACGCTTTAAAGAGAATTTCAAGCACAGTATAAAAGCTATAATGCGGACGTTTGACTAGTTTAATAGTATTCTTGTGCTGTTCTTTATTAGGTCATATGAATTAGTGATGTACTTTCCTATTGCTCATTACCCAATCAGCCAATCATGTGGCAGCAATGCCTAAAATCATGCAGATGCACTTCAAGAGCTTCACATCAAAGATCAGAATGGGGAAAAATAATGATCTCAGTGGCTTTGACTATGGCATGGTTGTTGCTCAGGACAGAGGTTGAATGGCCAGCATGGTTCAAGCAAATATATCACTCTTAGCAACTAAACAGAAACAGAAAAGCATTTCACAACACATCAAACCCTGTGCCAGATACTGAGCAGAAGATCACATTGGGTTTCTCTACAGCCAGGAATCTGAAGCTGCAGGGGCAGATTGGAAAAAGAATGGCAGAATGAAAATCGACTTATCAGTCAATCAGTAGAAACAAACTATTTTATTGCCGCAAGTCTGAAATAAAATTAGTCAGGACACTGTTGGCTTTCAGTGTGAGACGTTTTTACCTCTGGATAATCTTACACATAATTTTAGTGGTTGAATATAATGCTAATAAACAAGCACTTGGAGAGCGGAGTGCAGAAATCGGTTTGATGTCATCATTTAGAAGATGTATAACATTTGTATGGAAAAAAAGCTGTTTCTTCTTTGAATATATTGCCCCTTTAAGGCTAGGTCAAACAGAAATATTTATGGAAAAATTACCCGTTCTTGAAGCCATCTTGAAGTGTCTACTTTCATACGAGCCATTAACCACCTCTTTGGTGAGACGTCTGTGATCTGTAAAATGCAAAAGAAATATTTAAAATATAACAACTTTGCTATACAAGAACATTGTAGTAGCAGTATTTTAAAGCAAGTAAATCCAACAAACAACAAAAAGTAGACATCTGCATAGATGCATGAGTTAATAACGAAGAGTGAAATGGTCTCAGCAGCAGATGTGACTGCGGTGTTTAATGACACATTTGTGCATGCTAATGAGTGCATCAGAGGCAGCAGAGGTGAACCAGTGCCTCTTCGTGCATGTTACTCTTTTCATCCCGAGTTAAAAAAGACGGCAATAAACAAACAAACGGAAACCCACAGCGGTGCAGTTTATGATCTTTGCATTCTAAAAGAATTAATGATCTACCAAGTGTCATGTCAGACCTCCTAGCTAGACGCTGTTTCCGTGCTTCTTGTGCACGACGGGTAGCAGGGAACACAAATGCAGTTTAATACAGAATACATAACTTCTATACATGACTGAGTTTGCAAGATATACAGTGGGGTTTGAAAGTTTGTAAAATAAGATAAGATCTGCGAGTGACAGAAGTATGTGAACATTTGTTCTGATGTGAACCCGTTGTACAGCAACTAAACATTTCCGGTAACTGTTGGTCAGTTCTGCACATCGGCTTAGAGGATTTTTAGCTCATTCTTCAGTACAGAACATTTTCAACTCTGAAGTATTCATGTATTTTGTTACATGACCTGCTTGCTTCAGGTCCTTCCACACTTTTTTTGTATTGGATTAAGGTCAGGACATTGGATTGATCATTGGCCCTTTTTCCTCTTGAAATTCAGTTCACAGACAGATGTCCTGACTTATTAGCTTTAAATATGCTAGTAGAATTCAGTATTTTTTGTTTCATTATTGATGGCAAACTGTCATGGGTCAGATGCATCAAACAGGCCCCCAGCCCACCATACTACCACCACCATGCTTCACAGATAGGATAAGGTTTATTTGCTGTAATGCAGTGTTTTCTTTCTCTGAACATAACAATTCTCATTTAGGCCAAAAAGTCTCATCTGTCTACAAAACATTTTCCAATAACCTACAATCTTGTCCACTTGATTATAATAAACAGCAGACCAGCAGTAATGTTCTTTTTGGAGAGTAGTTGCTTTTTTCTTTGCAGCCCTTCCATGTACACCATTGTTCAGTGATACCCTGGTGGTGAACTCATGAACATTAACATTAGACATATGAAAGAGGCTAAAGGCTGCTTGGAGAGTATCCTGGGTTCCATTGTTACCTCACAGACTATTACACGTCTTGCTCTTGAAGCACCGCCAAGCTGCCACCGCTGGGCCCTTGAGCAAGGCCCTCACCTTCTCCTGCTCCAGGGGCGCTACATCATGGCTGACTCTGCGGTCTGACCCTAACCCTCCAAGGATGGGGTATTCACTTTTTCATGTGATAAATAAAGGCTTCTTACTTACTTGTTTTCCTTTGTTGGTTGACCATCCTAGCAAGGGTCCCAATGGTCTTGAATTTCCTCCTCTCTGACTGGTGGAGTCCAAACTCTTTAAGCTGGTTTTGTTACCTTTTCCAGCTGGATTTGAACTCTTTTTTTTTTTTTTGAGGTGCTGTTTATATATTTATAGCACCTGACACCCAACCCTATTGGTTCAGAGACTCACAGATATCCAATATTGGATAATTTTCCACAATAAATAAATGACTTTTCAGACAGAGACAATCTGATGATCTTTTTCTGTCATATTTATGCAGAATATTTTATCCACTTTTCCGAGACCCTTTTACTGAAATGAGTCTGTTGTATATTGTAGGGGAGCATGGGCAGCATCGCTTGCATTGCGTGGAAGGGAGACACACTAGTACTAGGAGATGTAGATGGAAACCTGAATTTCTGGGACCTAAAAGCCCGTCTATCCAGGTAGGAATGTGTGTAATATTTATTCAGGTTACATTCTTTTCTTGGAGAACTGTATAGGAGATGGTGGATTAAAAAAAACAAAACAAAGAAAGCTCTTTTCCATATTATAAGGCATTGCATCATGAACTAGGTATAAAACATGGTATTCTTGATTGTGGCATTTTGGGGTCACTTCAGACACAAAAAAGATTCTTTTTATGAATGTGTTTGCTTAAATTGCTTTTGGAGCAAAGTGATTGTGCTACATGTTTGCAAAAGTCTGTTTATTGCACGTAATGTGTAGTGCGTTTGTGTGGTGTACAATCTAGTTGTGGTGTAGTATGTGAATGTTTTTTAAATGACTTACATGCCAAGGTTTGCACTGCACTCCATTGTCATTTTATTTCAAATAAATATCACAAATGTCTGAATGATGATGGAGACAGTCCTATTTTCTTCCATTTATTGATGGACTGAAATGCTGTCAATTGTGAAAAATATAGTCTGTTTGCTTGTATGTTTTTTTTTTTAATCTTTAGGGGAATACCCACACACCGTGGATGGGTAAAGAAGATCCGTTTTGCTCCCGGAAAGGGCAACCAAAAGCTACTGGTGATGTACACTGATGGAGCTGAGGTGTGGGACACCAAAGAGGTGAGCTTGAGTTCTCCTTTTGTTCTTGCTAAACTAAACACAATCCTTATAGTTGACTGACTCAAGGCTGATGTTAACCCTGATACTGATACTGATACTGATACTGGCCTGAACTGCTTTCTCAGTATCAAATTTGACATAGATTTCCATTTGATCCTCTGATCTATTTTATGCTCTGGATGTTGGGCGATGGTTGACTGACACAAGACAAAACCCTCCTGTGTTGTTTTGTCTAATGGCTTGGTTACTAAGAGGATGTTTAGACCGATTCTTTTTGTCTACTTTTTGTACTTTTTTATGTTGGGAAAATATGATTTGGAAACTTTATGGCATGAAGTCACGGCTGGATAAAAGTGCAAACCATTTTGAATCTAATTAGCATTTTTGAGGAAATATCTGATGCCCTGATATTAAACTTCATATCAGTGTAAGTAGCGTGATTACTCGATGATCACGAATCTGTGATGATTTGTTATCATCAAGTAATCACTTCAGAGGTTCTGAAAATAGACTCAAGAGGTCCATGAAGTGTAGGCAAGGGGTCTGTTGTTTTGTTGCTCTATTCATAGTTGTTATTTTTATTATTTGGGTTCTTATAGTTATTAGCTCTAATTTTACCCAGATATTTAAAGATTGAGGGCAATATGGCAAAAATACGACATCACAATGATACACAGGATATTTCTAGGATACATAAAGTGCTTAACAATATATAGGATTGTTGCCATGGTCGGTTTTGCACTCGGGTCTTTTTCATTAAACATTTGATGGCTTTGGCAGGAAGGAATTTATTTTAAATTCTATAAAGAGGTCAGAAATTATGCTGATGATCATACTCCTAAATTGCTCAAAAGCTCTTTATAATCATATAATGCGGTGTTACCTTTTAAGTCTGGTTCCTCTCAAGGTTTCGTGCTCATATCATCTCAGGGAGATTTTCCTTGCCATCGTCACCTCTGGCTTGCTCATTAGGATTAAATCTTAATTAAAAATTATTCCTTATAAGTTGGAATTATTATTATTAACAAAATGTTTAAGATCATGACAGTGTTCCTCAGAAAAAGTGACAAACTTATTCAATTTTTCAGTTCAATTCAGTTTGTTTGTGTAGCGCTTTCAACAATGGACATTGTCTCAAAGCAGCTTCACAGAATTATAGAAACATAGAAAAAATGATGAAGTTTAAGTTTATTAAGTTACTATTTATGCCTAGCATTTATCCCTAATGAGCAAGCCTGAGGTAACGATGGTAAGGAAAAACTCTCTGAGATGACATGAGGAAGAAACTTTGAGAGGAACCAGGCTCAGAATGGAACCACATCCTCATTTGGGTGACACTGGACAGTAAATAATATAAATGTAAATAATGTAATATTCTTTCTGCAAAGGCAACCAAGGGCTCTTGAGGAACTAATAGCTCAGTGTAGTTTCTGAGTTCATTTAGCAGTAATTCCTTCCTGACAAAAGCTGACTGATACAACAGCAGTTCAAAAACGGCGAGATAGTCTTCAAGTGGTTCTATCCACAGACTGTCCACGCAGATCTGTCCCCACATCACAGTATTGATACTATATTGTCATATTGCCAAGCTTTATTTGGATGATGTTTTGAATTTATTAAATAAATCTCTACCAAGAAGCTCAGTGGAATTTCTGTTATAGTTAAAGCATTCCCTGAAACCCCCTGGTTCAGACTACTACATCCTTTCAACAACTATTTCCACAACTATGTCTTTGTGCACTGCATAACTAAAGGTAACAGGCAGTGCCTGAAGTAAATCACTATTTACAACAAAAGCAGCTCACTTCCTGTATTCAGGTCAGGAAGACAGCTTCTGCAGCTCTAATTTAGCGATATTGATTGTTCTACCCACCTTGTAGTAAATTTTTTATTCTTTCCTTTTTCTGAATCCTTTAAAAGCTTTGCAGAAGATATTTTATCCATTTTGTGTCCATCTCAGCTTGTTAACAGTGTGGATGTTGTTAGCGGTTTCTTTCCGTTTCGCCACTTTCTGTTTTCATTTGCGTCAGATTTCCAGGAGGAGAGCCTTAAGGAAGAAGTGTTGTATAGTTGAAAGCAATTGCAGGTTGCTTATGAATGATAACGCAGTCCTTTTAGCAAAAAGCTAGTGAAAGCCTGAGGTTCAAAAGCTGTTTAGCTCTTCTCATGGAGAAAAGATCTTTAATCATGTGAGTTGAATAGAAAATAGAAACAGATTTCTCGGCTCCTGTTTTGTACGGAAAATTGACCCCCATTTTCTCTGTAATTGATTCAGTTGGAACTGAAGTCTGCATTATATCTGTCTGTATCTGTATCCTAGAGGGAATTGTACACTATAAGTTCACTTCAGGTCAGTTGTATTATATTTAAGGTAAAATATGCTTATGGGAGAATTATATATACAATATTGTGAAGAAGTCTTCACCATCTTTTTTTTTTTTGTTTCAATAAAGATTTCATCTTAGATGTTTAGTTTATGACTTTTGCATTATTGGGTCAGTAAAAACAACATTTTTCATTTCCAGACATTCCAACCAAAATTTAATGACCACTTTTTCAAACAAAAGCAATATTCAGAGTCTCCAGAAGAAAAACTATGGCAGGTTTTTCCATAATGCTTCGGAAACCTGACCAACCGATTTCATTGCTGTACTGCACTAAGGCTATTGATGCATTTTTAAACACATTGCATTGAACGTCACAACAAATATTGACTTTTGGTGTATTAGTGTTTACAACTCATTATAGATGTTTGTTTTATGTAGAGAACATTTCATTCCATCATTTTCGAAGGTGTCTTTGCTATGCTGATTGCACAGGGATAGGGAGGGGTACAGTAACTCAAACGGCTACTCTTTACAACTGTGGTGAGCAGAAAAGCATGTCAATGCACAGCAAAATGACTCTCAGTGTGGATAGGCTACAGAAACCGATGACCAAGAACAAAAATTCTGACATGGCAGAGGTCACAGGGTCAATGAAATCAGGTACAGAAAGACAGGTAAAGACTGGAAAAAGAGGTCTGATGAATCACAGGTGGATTTTGGTGCCGACAACATGAATCCGTCGACCCGGCTGATGGTGTGTAACAGTGTGTGGAATGTTTTCCTAGCACACATTCATGTCAAAATTCATTCCTTCTGTATACCAGACTGCCTATTGTTGCTGCCCATGGCCATCATTATTTCAACAATTTACACATCTTATAATGGCTACCTACAGTGTGAACATGCAACACATCACAAAGCACCGATGTCATGAACATGTCCCTCCACAGTCACCACGTCTGAATCCAACAGACACCTTTGCCATGCAGGACACAGCATGAATGTCTAGCTGACAAATCTGCAGCAATTATATGATGCAATCATGCCAAAACAGTCCACAGTCGCAAAGGAATCTTTCCAAAGTTTCCAAAACAACCTAGAATCCTGAATGTGCCATGAGGAACTGAGGATATTTTGAAAGCAAATTTGTGTATGACGCAATCAGAAGTGCACAAAACATCTCACTGCTGCAGTATTTTTTGGCAAGAATTGTGGAAAAGGAGTTTCAGGCTTCATTAGTCTAGGGAGACATCCTCTCTAGAGGACAGTGCCAGGCTGTCAGTGTGTCCCCCCCAACACACACACACACACGTCTCCTGGAAGACAGTGGAATCGCATCACTGCTCTCTTGACAATGTGGCTTAGGTCTGACACACACCCCAGCCTTCACACTGAATTTAGAAGCCGGTTGTCACCGGATGCTCATGCTCCTTAGTTAATATTAAAAAAAAAAACAACAATCTTAATAATTTAATTGCATCAGAATTTCTTGCTAATGATAATGAGATGATTTTCTCTACATTCGGCTGCTGTCTGTCAACCTCTGATGATTTCCAAGATTATATTAGCCGAAATAACTTTACAGACGTCATTAAAATTACTGTTTTTTTTTTTTTTATTATTATTTATCTGAGAGAAATGATGATTTCAATGCTAATTTAAACACTTCTGCAGGTACAGATGGTGAGCAGCATCAGAGTGGGCCGGAATGTGAGTTACCGTATTCTGGACATCGATTGGTGTACATCAGATAAGGTGGTTCTGGCCTCGGATGATGGTTGTGTCCGTGTGCTGGAGATGGCCATGAAATCTGCCAGCTACAGGATGGACGAGCAAGACCTAACAGGTATGTTTTAGAGTTTCATTTGAAGAGTTGCTTCTTTCCATGTGCCAAGCATAGTCTTACAGCCACTTTGTTTATGCAGGTTTCAGGTCAGCTAATTATTTGGCAGCAGAACAATACACAAAATCATGCAGACACGGGTCAAGGGCTTCAGTGGTCTAATGGTCACATTAAACATCAGAATGAAGAAAAATGATGATCTTTGATACTTTGAGCATGGCATGGATGTTTGTGCCAAACAAGCTGGCTAGAATAATTTCCAAAGGCTTCTGATTGTGTGATATTTTCATGCACAACAGACTAGCTAAGGTTTACACAGAAAAGCCAACGAGCAGGAGTTCTGCAGGCAGAAAAGTCAGAGGAAAATGGCAAGATTGATTCAAGAAGGCTACAGTCATGCAAATAACCGCTTTTTAAAACCATGGTGAGCCAAAAAGCAGATTAGAAAAAGACCTGTCATTGTTTGGTCCATCTTAAGCTGTCCAGATTTGCCGAGTCTGTGCCACTTCAATTCCTGTCCTTGGTTGACAGAACTGGAACATCCCGCTCTTCTAGCTTATCCACCTCAAGGTTTGGTGTGTTGTTTGTTCTGAGATGCTGTTCTGTTCAGCACGGTTGTAATGAGCAGCTCCTGACAGCTCAGACTTTCATAAACAAGGCATGAACTGTTGCTCACTGAATGGAGAATGTTTTTAGTTTTTTGCACCAATCTGATGTGCGTAAAACTCCCAGAAAGTCAGCAGTTTCTGAAATGTGGGCACAAGCATGCCACAGTCAAAGTAACTAACTGAGTTCACTTTGTGAAAAATATCCGAAGCTTAAGACTTTGAATGATTTTATGCGTTGCGGTCCTGCCATGTGAGTCTCATGTCTTCCTACAGGTGTTACTATTAAACTGAGTGAGTGTATGTCAGGTATCTATTGACATCTGTATATGTATTTACTGTACTGTGTATCTGTAGTGGCCTGGTTGTTGGATGTCGCTATATCTGGATTCTCAAAACCAGTATAAAAGAAATGTAATAAGAAATTGGTTAAATACTTTGACATATGAATATTAAGAAAACGGGAATCTATTTCACTAAAAAAGGAAGCATTTAGGTGACATTATAAAAGTCCTTCCGGTAAAGATCACAGAGAGTGTGAGGAGCCGGTTTAACAACCGCAGCAGTAAATGCCCTCAGTTTGTCTGAAAAGATCCAAAACCTCACTAGCTTTCAGTTTGATCAAGTGTTTGGATAGTTACCACCATACACCATAGTGAAAGTGTAATGGGTTCAGTTTGTAATAAGCCCTCAATTTTTTTTTTATGCTCCTGCTCCATCACATCATCAACGAAACAAAGTGCTCCCATGCGCTTCTCTAACAATCCACTAAAGCATGAAACACGTTACAAAACCCCATTAAATATACCTGAAGGCTAATTGAGGTACATAAATGCTCCACAACCCACTGTAACTGGTAATACAAATCTTTAGTGACAATTGAACACTTTTATAGCTCTTGATGAATGCTAATGTGATCTCTCACTATCTCTTTTGCTCTCTTTTTCTACACGCTCACAGATCCAGTGTGGTGTCCGTATCTGCTGCTCCCACGTGCTGCTCTCACCCTGAAGGCCTTCCTCCTGCTGCAGCCCTGGTCCGGCACCTTCACCATGGACATCACTCAAGTGTGCGTGTTAAACGTGATTAAACTGCACAGACACCACTTAGTCAACCTTGTGTAGACTTTATCGACTTTGCTCTGTTTTCGTTTACCTGAAGTAATTTCTGCAAAATGAATTATCTGAAGTGTACAAAGTAGAAGTCGAATCCGCCCTTGGCAGTTCCTGGAACTTTTTTTTTTTTCCTGCTTGGGAGCAATAAGAAATAAATGATATCTATAACTTTTTCAGACGGTGAGAGCAGAGAATGACCTTTCTATTCAGCTTCAGAAAAGCTTAGTAACTCTTAGAATGTTTTTTTTTATTTTAGATTAAGAAATCCTGTGGCAAGGATGAGCTTTAGAAAGGAGCTTTCAGGTAGACAACTGTAAACTAAAGTACTTATTAAAGCACTTACTAGTATAATGCAATCCTCACAATCTCCATAATCCTACTATACCTATATATATATATATATATGTATATATATGTATGTATATACACTATATTGCCAAAAGTATTCGCTCACCCATCCAAATAATCAGAATCAGGTGTTCCAATCACTTCCATGGCCACAGGTGTATAAAATCAAGCACCTAGGCATGCAGACTGTTTTTACAAACATTTGTGAAAGAATGGGTCGCTCTCAGGAGCTCAGTGAATTCCAGCGTGGAACTGTGATAGGATGCCCCCTGTGCAACAAATCCAGTCGTGAAATTTCCTCGCTCCTAAATATTCCACAGTCAACTGTCAGCTGTATTATAAGAACGTGGAAGTGTTTGGGAACGACAGCAACTCAGCCACGAAGTGGTAGGCCACGTAAACTGACGGAGCGGGGTCAGCGGATGCTGAGGCGCATAGTGCGAAGAGGTCGCCAACTTTCTGCAGAGTCAATCGCTACAGACCTCCAAACTTCATGTGGCCTTCAGATTAGCTCAAGAACAGTGCGCAGAGAGCTTCATGGAATGGGTTTCCATGGCCGAACAGCAGCATCCAAGCCATACATCACCAAGTGCAATGCAAAGCGTCAGATGCAGTGGTGTAAAGCACGCCACCACTGGACTCTAGAGCAGTGGAGACGCGTTCTCTGGAGTGACGAATCGCGCTTCTCCATCTGGCAATCTGATGGACGAGTCTGGGTTTGGCGGTTGCCAGGAGAACGGTACTTGTCTGACTGCATTGTGCCAAGTGTAAAGTTTGGTGGAGTGGGGATTATGGTGTGGGGTTGTTTTTCAGGAGCTGGGCTTGGCCCCTTAGTTCCAGTGAAAGGAACTCTGAATGCTTCAGCATACCAAGACATTTTGGACAATTCCATGCTCCCAACTTTGTGGGAACAGTTTGGAGCTGGCCCCTTCCTCTTCCAACATGACTGTGCACCAGTGCACAAAGCAAGGTCCATAAAGACATGGATGACAGAGTCTGGTGTGGAGGAACTTGACTGGCCTGCACAGAGTCCTGACCTCAACCCGATAGAACACCTTTGGGATGAATTAGAGCGGAGACTGAGAGCCAGGCCTTCTCGTCCAACATCAGTGTGTGACCTCACAAATGCGCTTCTGGAAGAATGGTCAAAAATTCCCATAAACACACTCCTAAACCTTGTGGACAGCCTTCCCAGAAGAGTTGAAGCTATTATAGCTGCAAAGGGTGGACCGACGTCATATTGAACCCTATGGATTAGGAATGGGATGTCACTTAAGTTCATATGCGAGTCAAGGCAGGTGAGCGAATACTTTTGGCAATATAGTGTGTATATATATATATATATATATATATATATATATATATATATATATATATATATATATATACATACATACATTACTTAAATTACTTATTTGTAATATAAAATGTGTATTATTGCTTAAATGCGTACAGTCAAATTTTCACTATTTATTGCCACAATAGAGTTCATGAAATTGACTAACAGTTCTAGTTATGGATTAGAATAAAAAAATAGGTCAGTACTACTAACTCTTCTTTATCCTTTGACATTGACCTTTTTATACAAGAGTATCCGGTTAGAACAAAATGGTCACCTGCTTTTTCCCATGCACCAGTTCAGTTCAGAGAGGAAGAAGGAATTCTCAACACATGCTTCATCTGAAACACCTGAAATCACAGGTCTGCTGTTACATCTGTTAGCTTGCGACAGCAAGGAATTAGTGTCTATAATGAACTCATGAGCCCTTGGTTGCTGTTGTAGAAAGGACATTAATACGTGTCCAGTGTCACCCAAATGAGGAAGGTTCCCTTCTGAGCCTGGTTCCTCTCAAGGTTTCTTCCTCATATCACCTCAGGGAGTTTTTCCTCACCACCATCGAATCAGGCTTGCTCATTAGGGATAAAATAGTTACTTACCTTTAAACTTTATCATTTTTTTTCTTTTCTGTTTCTATACTCCTGTAAAGCCGCTTTGAGACAATGTCCATTGTTCAAAGCGCTATACGAATAAACTGAATTGCATTAAATTGAATTATCCAATCAGAAGACAGCACTATCCCACAATCTTCCACATAGAGCTCATAGATTGGTTGTTGTCACTATGATTGACAGCGAGAGAAAGAGAAAGGGAGCGAGTATGCCATCCCTCTTGGGCCAACCAGAAGGCACAGCCAATTTTACAGTAAAATATATAATAATAGTGATAATAGTGGGTTGGGATTTGATCAGTGGAACAAAATAAAATCATGCAGGCTTTCCCATGCTTCACTGGTCTCCAAAAAAGAATAAAAATGTTTTGGTCAGTGAAGAAAATTTTAGTTTGGACATCAAAAGATCTAAGAACTCATGTGTCTATGAACTTCCTGTTTGTTCCAGGGACTACCAAGAGAAGGACGAAATCAAAGGCTTGGTGCAAGAACAGCTGAACTCCTTGTCCAAGTGAGTAATGGTTTCTAATCAGCCACAGAAAGAAACGGGCGCCTCGTCTCCTCACTGCTTTACGCCTTGTTGTTTTTCTTTTTCTATATAAGGTCTGTCAACCAAGGCAATTTGAAATCGTCCATTTTTTCCCCTTTATGCTCACTTCTGTACTGAAGTAGGGAAGTAATATACTGTAGACTTCAAAGGAAGAGAAGACATCTGAAGTCTTCTCTGTGTGTGTGTGTGTGTGTGTTTAATTACTGTGTGTAAGTAAGTGTGCTTAGATTTGCTGTATCTTATCCTTGGCAGTGACATCAAAAGTGTACTCCAGGACCCAGAGCTCAATCTGCTTCAACGCTGCCTCCTAGTGTCAAGGTGAGTGTGTGTATATGTATAAATCCATGTCTGTACTGTTTTTAAGGAATATAATCACTAAATTCTAACCTTCCTGCTCAAATAATTTTCCAACCAAATGCATGGCTGTGTAAAAACATAGCAAAGACTACACGAGGTATGAGCGGTGCTTTGTGGCTCCGCCGTGATGACCCCACAGCATTTTGAAATATTTTTCTTCCTAAAAGAACCTGCCTCTTATGACTTTTTGCACTACAAGATAGAACAGAGGTTGGATGTCGCACAGAGATCCAGAGAAACAGTGTGATCCAGTTGTTCTAAGTAGGATTTAATCAGATGGCCAGTTTCGTCCTGCTCAAACCACTCCATAACTTGTCCTTGCTTAAATCTTGAAATAAAATCTAGTTTATAAGAATCAAGTGAAGGTGGAGACCTGGGACTTGAGTACATTGAGTGCAAAAAAAAAAAAAAAAAATGTTGTAGGTGTTTTTACTTTCATGCAGGCAGGTGCTGGTGTTCTGGACTGAGAAAGACCATTCATTAAAATTGGAGTGGATTTGGTGTTCATACTATGTTCATTTATTCATCTTCAGAGACTGCTTTACTTTTCCACCCCATTGCTCCAGGGTCCTAGGCTCAGTCCTGAGCTCTGTCTGTTTGGGTTTAAATGACTAATACTACTAAGTTTGATAGAAGATTCAAATTGTGTGTATTGGAGAAGGTGGAAGTGGTGAGAATTCAGGTTCTGTGCACACTTCTAGCAGGCACTTGAGATCACATAGTCCGCCAGAGAGACAATATAAGCATCAATGTGCATGTTACCGTCCACTTTTGTCACACCTTAAACTCTTTCTCCCAGCCTCCTCCTCCTCTTCCTCTTCCTCACACACTTCTATGGATAAGAAATCTTGATTTATTACTTAAAACCACCATTTTCCCCCATTCAGCCACTGACCGGTCTTTGTATTCTCTGGGCGAAATCTTGTCAAGACCTTTTGGTGTGCATCTGTAAGCTTCGGTTTCTTTCTGAACACCCCAGCCGCTGTCAATCTACTTTAGGTGGCAAGATGCTGAGATACTCGAGTCTCCTCTCTGCTTTAATCCAAGTAGCCATTTTAAACCTATCAGATGCTCTTTCGGACCAAAACGCTCTCTTTCTCCCTGAATCTTTTTGCTCTTTGTGGTCACATTGTCTCATTGTTTCCTCAGGACGCCACTCGCACTCCTCGACTGCAACTAAGCCATTTTCTTCTTGGCAGCAAATCACCTAATATTATTACAGCTGTACATTCATACGTTTATGAAGCTATACATCCTTCATATACAACCTGGTAACCATACCATAATAAGCACCTGAAAGCTACATAACCCTATTCTTACAAAACGATTGTGCCATTTATTGTGACTTTCCTTCTTTAAGTGAACAGAAGCCTCAAGCTGTTACTGTTTACTTTTTTTATTATTTATCTGAGTTTTTTTTTTTTTTTTTTTTTTTACTGCTAGTCTATTAAGAACCCTGGAAACATACAGATCCATTTTTTTAAACCAATACCACTGCTTTGAATTGTGTTTATACCAAGAACACCATTCAGAGTATCATAGCAACTGTCTTTTCAGGAACAGGTTTATACATTACCACTTTTATCATTTTCTTTCCCAATCAAAGCTTGAGGGAAGACAGATATCCATGTCAAGGCCTGCTAAAGAAAATGATTTCAATTTGAGCCTCAGTGGTTTAGTAGAGAGTTTGGTGTTATGTTAGCAGCATTCTGTGCCTTCACAGCCTTTTACAGCCACTGATTTTATATCTTAAATCAATGCAAGGTACACGAGTAGGGGCTGGATGTGTTATCTTTAGCATATAAGATCACCTAAAGTCTAATGTGTGTAATAATCTTTAAATAGATGCTGATTATAATCTCCTGGATGTTTTTGTTTATTCTTTTAAATACTTGAATCTGTGTGGCTGGTTTAAGATACATAAAAGCTAATACATAAAAGCTCTGAAAAATAAAACCATTGTTAAATTTTCCTGTATGTCAAGTAATTATCCATTCACATAAATCATTTTTTCAAGCCTTCTCTATAGTTGGTAGGTAGATATATGCTAGCAATGTAACAAAAATGTATTAGCACTGGACTGATTTAAGCTGTTGAATGATTTCAAGCTTAGAAGCTTTTGATTGGCCAGTGACTCCTAGGTTAGAGTTAATATGAGCACAACCTGTGTCTGTAAAGCGCTTGCCTTTCTTGATACCGTGGGGAAATCCTTGAAAAAATAACATCCAGTTCCTCCTTAGGAGCCATTTATAAACAATTGAATGTATCACAAGCATCTGTACAAACAATTGTATGTAAAATTTAGGACCACACAGATACTGACTCATGCAGGAAAGAGACACAAATGAATGTAAGCAATTAAAACGCAATTCTGCCTTTCTTTAAATGATTTTACTTTGAAATGAATGGTACACCTTCATTGACTTATCACAGGAAATGCATTATAAATGTATAAAGCTGTAATGATTGAGTTTAAATGTCTTTAGCCTAGGTGTATATAAACGTTCAACCTTAACTTTAGTTTAAAAAAAAAAAAGAAAGAGATACCTTCCTTTGACTCAACTCAACCCTGTTCTGTCTCAGGCTGTTTGGTGATGAGTCAGACCTGCAGTTTTGGAATGTGGCGGCGCATTATATCAAGTCTTTTGCCCAGGCGAGGCAGCTGAGTGTGCCCACTCCTGATGGGCAGACACAGCCAGAGTGCTCCCAGAGTACCACTCAGTGCCATCTGGACATCTGCCACGATATTCTCTGTGAAAGCGCCTTCTTTCAGGTATAACACATCACACACACACACACACACACACAGAAAACAAAGGAGGACATCTGTAGTTCATTTGAATGATGTACGCTGTATATAAGTATAGAAAAAATTACAATATTAGCTTCCTCCATCAGCGCTTGCTCTGGAATCAAGAGAACTTTATCTTAGCTTCTTCTCTGTTAGTAATCACACCAGTAAATCTTTTTTAAATTCCCTACCGACTACCAAAGTAACAGTGTTAACCCACTTGGACACCATTAATAATCCACAAGGGCAAATGAACAAGAATGAATTATTCTTCCAGTTTTCTTCAAGTCCTGCAATATTCATTCACCTATAGACTTTTAAAAAAAATTTTGTTTTGTTCTATATCTGAAAGTTTTCATGTAGCATAGCATTTCTGGTATAAATTGCTTAACTCGACATACCATTGCACTTCTGCCTGATTCATTTCCCCCTTAATTACTGAACACAGGCATCCCTCTATTGATCGTCTTGTCCTTCTGATGTCTGCTTCATCGATCCTCGTCTGATGTAATGGCCTAGAAAACTGCCGTCCTGTCTGGACAATTGGCAAAACATTAGCCTTAGGTGTCTTTATTATGATAAAAAACAGCTTCTCGAAGCAATTTGTTTGGATAGCACCATAAAATCCATATGTGCTCTGTTACTTTATGAACTCTTATATCAGACGTTTGCTTAATGACTGGCCAAGCCTGGTTTTGTCAGTGTGGAAATTTAGGGCTAGAGCATCATTCACTAAACGGCCCAAATCTTGAAAGAGTGAATACGCTTAAATCTGTTGGATATCATACAATTTCATTACATCGGCAATACTCCCTTAGTTTAGCTAAGAAATTAGTTTTAATGATCTTTGACAGTAATCTTTAAAGTTTAAGCAACTTTAAAGTTGTAGATAACAAAATTACATTACTATACTGTGAGCTAGTTAGCTGAGTATATTATCGTTATCCACTTCTAACATAATGTAGCATGTAGCAAGTATGCTTGTTGGCCAGTGTTTCAGCAATGAGTTAAGATATTCTTCGTGTCAATTTTTCTTTTCTCACAGTAGGCTAGCTTATCTGATATCTATCTGATCTTTAGTCATCTTGGGTGGACATATTTTTTTCGTAAACCAAACCGAACTCAAATTTTCACAGCTCGATGAGAGAAAAGGCATAAGTGGAAGATATTTTGACTCACTTCTATGCCAGAAATAAATATTTAGCAGTTTAACAACACATGAAGGTCACAAGAAGGTGATTGAGGCTAGAATTAAATGAGGTGTAAAACTCTCATGCGTTTCTCATCTGGAAAAATTATACCAGTCTTTAAAAATCACTTTCAGACATAAGTGTGACCATTTGTCTTCTCTTTTGGCATTTGTTTAATTTATTTATGGGTTTGTTTTGGCTCACTTTCTTTATTTTTCAAACTTTAACTTAGTCCACTAATATAAGCGTCTGGGTTTCAGAAAATATTCTCAAACGTTCCATGTCCTGGTAAAACTATATACAGTTATAGACTCTTTAGTGTCATCCAGATGACGATGAGTTCTCTTTCGAGTCTGGTTCTACTCAAGGTTTCTTCCTTGCATCGTCTCAGGGAGTTTTTCTTTGCCACTATTGCCTCTAGATTTCTCATGATTCATTATATTAAAGCTGCATTGAGGCAATTGTTAAACGCGCTATACAAATAAAACTGAATTAAATTCCCTACAGAATATATTAAGTAGGTTGAGTCGAAGTTTACATAAGTGAGTAGTTACAGTAGTTATGTGTACATTTATACACTCTCAGTAGAATACAAAGGTTTTTCCCCTGAAATTTCACTATTCCAATAAATACCAAAATTCTTTTTTTTTCAAAAAACTGCTCCTATAAATCTGTTCGTATCACAGGTTGATATATTTCATACATATTATACAATTTTCCCAGTAAGACAGTTAATAGTAAATATTAGAATATGTCATTCATGTATTCAATGTGTATAATGTTGCACACACAATCAGAACAAAAACCAGGAGGAAAATAATGTAATATGACGCAGGCAGTCCGTAGAGGATAAAGTTCCAGCGAGTGTTGCATTTGCTCATGGATAGAATATTGAGCAGTTATCCATGAAATTAATCAGAACTTTTCCATTTGTGCCTCCAAGCAAGTCTTCCCAAATGGCGTCGGAAAGAAAATGACACTTTTGCTGCTAGCCAGTATCTCGAAGGATTCATTATAGTAATGGTCTGATGTGCCACTGAGTCTGCCAGGTTTATCTTTTCATCTTTATTTTTCTTTTTCTTTTTTTTTTTTCATGTAATGTTGTCCTGATTACTCAGTGAGCAGTGACAGTTCGCCGTGGGACCGTATTCAGGTCAAATATTTCAAAGGCAAAATGAAGATATTAAAGGTTATGGTGTAAAGTACGACTTTGAAATGGTACTGTAGGATAAAAGAAGGGTGACGTCTACATCTTTTCCAGTTCACTACTCAACCGCTGCTGTACTTACACTATTTATAACGACGCTAATAGAGTGCTTTCGGCAGTTTTACATTTTTAAATTTACCATGTCCTCCTGTGAACACTTTTATTTTGTCCTTTATTGCTTTCTTTTTCATTCTCTTCATTACTCGTTAATTGGGTGGACTCCTGCTTGTTTGGTTTTTACCACTTTTTCCTGTCGGCTGCCAGAAACAGCAAGAAAAGAAATGTACCTCCAGAGATATGCATCAACACTCAGGACATGAATATTAATGTCTGATGTCTGATATTTACTAATTCTTTGCAGCAGAGTTTCCTGTTTAACGAGGCTTATGCCACGGCATGTATTAAATGGAGCTGTTTTTTTGGATGAATTCTGGTTACTTCTTTTTATAGCCATTGGATTTTAGCAGCTTATTCATTGTACCATACTGTATTACTGCATTGGATTCTTGGGTTTCTGAGATGTGAATATCAGTCATCACATTTTCCCCCATTCTAATGTTCGATGTGAAGCTTTTGTTCTGTAGCTGCACGATTGTATGCACTGGCTCCATTAATGTCCAGGTATGCCTTTTTAAGTGGCCACTAAGTGATGATGTGATTTGCAGCCAGGAATCATAATCTAGTACAGATTTGACATTTTGACTGGTGAATATTGACATTATAAACCAGTATTTTGAGTCATTATTGTTCCAGGCTTTGTCTGTTTTAGAGAATGGTGGTGTGCTGGTGCTTCGATAATGAATTGGCTTGAAAATATCAGCTTTCTATTAAAGCATGGAGGAAATAAATAGGGAAAGGTAGAAGGCATGTTGTGTAAAATGTTTTTAGGTCATCCTGTGTGCTAGATAGGACAGGCTATATGTTCTCAAGTCTTCTTTAAATGAAGGATAAAATCTCTCTCTCTCTCTCTCTCTCTCACTCTCTTACAGAGATTCCAGTTAGAACGGGTTCATCTGCAGGAGGCAAAGAGGTCCAGCTATGAACACACCAAAAAATGCGCTGACCAACTGCTTCTCCTAGGACAGGTTTCTACCTCACACCCTCATATTACCACATTATTATTATTATTCTATTTAGCCTCATTTTATACATCTCATTGGGGAGCAGCATGTGATGAATGAAACGATGTAAACATTATTGTATTATTATCTCCTCCTATTAAACAACTTCTCAGCTAGTTAGGTTCTAGGCTAGTATTTGACAAAACCTGACCAGCAACCAAAGAACTGATCATTCATACAGAGACGAGGTTTGTGCCTCATATCCTGCTTACCTCATGGATCTTGACAGTTAATATGACATTTATTCGAGTTTACCCCTCCGTATGAGCAGGTGAAGAAAAGGACGAGGTGCTGTACGGCTTTTCATTTGACAGATCCGTTCATCTCGCTATCTCATTCCCTCCCTCATTATTCCTACACACACGTACACACACACCTTGCAAATCATCTCATCCACAATCCCCTGCAATATGGCGCAGAAAGATGAAGGGACACATTTATAATTAGAGTCTTTTACACAAGACTAAACATAAAATGTGCCTTGCTTTACAATGCCATACATTATAATCAGGAGCTGGGAATCTGAACATGGAAAAGCATTTTTTTTTTTTTTTTAGTTAGTTAAAATGAATGATGTGTTATTTTCTGCGTGGTTTGTGTGACTGGGTTGTAAAGTATGATGGAAAGTTATGAGGAAAACGCTAAGAATGTATTACCATCTTTCTTTTATAGAAAAGAATGATGTAATATAACTAACCAAAGATCCATTTCATTCCTGATTTTGCTATAAACCAAAACAAATAGCTAAAGTTAAATCTACACAACCTAAAGGCATTTTTTAAGAAAATGGACAAGCACATACATACAAACACATACATACAGTATCTCACAAAAGTGAGTACACCCCTCACATTTTTGTAAATATTTTATTATATCTTTTCATGTGACAACACTGAAGAAATGACACTGTGCTCCAATGTAAAGTAGTGAGTGTACAGCCTGTATAACAGTGTAAATTTGCTGTCCCCTCAAAATAACTCAACACACAGCCATTAATGTCTAAACTTGCACTCCCCCACCTTAGGGTTTAGGTCTAGAGACATGCTTGGCCAGTCCATCACCTTTACCATCAGCTTCTTTAGCAAGGCAGTGGTCATCTTGGAGGTGTGTTTGGGGTCGTTATCATGTTGGAATACTGTCCTGCGGCCCAGTCTCCGAAGGGAGGGGATCATGCTCTGCTTCAGTATGTCACAGTACATGTTGGCATTCATGGTTCCCTGTAGCTCCCCAGTGCCGGCAGCACTCATGCAGGCCCAGACCATGACACTCCCACCACCATGCTTGACTGTAGGCAAGACACACTTGTCTTTGTACTCCTCACCTGGTTGCCACCACACACGCTTGACACCATTTGAACCAAATAAAGTTTATCTTGGTCTCAAAGGACCACAGGACATGGTTCTGGCCATGTCCTTACTCTGCTTGTCTTCAGCAAACTGTATGCAGGCTTTCTTGTGCATCATCTTTAGTAGAGGCTTCCCTCTGAGACGACAGTCACACAGACCAATTTGATGCAGTGTGCGGCGTATGGTCTGAGCACTGACAGGCTGACCCCCCACCCCTTCAACCTCTGCAGCAATGCTGGCATCACTCATACATCTATTTCCCAAAGACAACCTCCGGATATGACGCTGAGCACGTGCACTCAACTTCTTTGGTCAACTTCAGGCCTGTTCTGAGTGGAACCTGTCCTGTAAAACCGCTGTATGGTCTTGGCCACCGTGCTGCAGCTCAGTTTCAGGGTCTTGGCAATCTTCTTATAGCCTAGGCCATCTTTATGTAGAGCAACAATTCTTTTTTTCAGATCCTCAGAGAGTTCTTTGCCATGAGGTGCCATGTTGAACTTCCAGTGACCAGTATGAGAGAGTGTGAGAGCGATAACACCAAATTTAACACACCTGCTCCCCATTCACACCTGAGACCTTGTAACACTAACGAGTCACATGACACCGGGGAGGGTAAATGGCTAATTGGGCCCAATTTGGACATTTCCACTTAGGGGTGTATTCACTTTTGTTGCCAACGGTTTAGACATTAATGGCTGTGTGTTGAGTTATTTTGAGGGGACAGCAAGTTTACACTGTTATACAGGCTGTACACTCACTACTTTACATTGGAGCAGAGTGTCATTTCTTCAGTGTTGTCACATGAAAAGATATAATAAAATATTTACAAAAATGTGAGGGGTGTACTCACTTTTGTGAGATACTGTACATACCTAGACATATTTTGTTTTCTTCACTTGGCAGACGGACCGGGCGGTGCAGCTGCTGTTGGAGACGAGTGCCGAGAACCCGAGCTACTACTGCGACTCGCTTAAAGCCTGCCTTGTGACGACTATTCCCTCCTCTGGACCTTCTCAGAGCACCATTAAACTAGTAGCCACCAATATGATCGCCAGCGGAAAGCTAGCAGGTATGCTGCATGCTTAAAGCCATACTTCAGGTAACTTGCAGTGTGATGCAGCCAATAGCAGATCATGGAGTGTGGATAATATTGTTATTGTGGAATCTTACACCTAATGGCTTTAATGTCCATATGTGAGGCTGATGCCTTAAAAGGCAATATTTGTAAAGTACCAATACAACAGTATAAGACACCATAGCTGCTTACAAAGCCTGAAACACATTACAAAGCCATTACAAAAGACCACTTATAGGACAAAGGAAAGGAAAATGAACATTGCAAAACATTGCATTTTATTGCATCCTTCCATCATTAATTACTGCCTGGTCAGCGTCATGAATAAATTATGCTACTAGTTTATATTTGAGAAATATTTAACACATCATATAACATATAAAGATACAGGGATGAATATTTTGAGCACTAAACAGTAACAAACAAAGGAAACCACTAGGAAGAGATAAATAGATCTGCAGCTTTGTGATATGTCACAATATCACATGCAGTGTGAGCCAGGACGCAAGCCAAAATGAGAGTATTGAAAAAGCCAGAGCAAGTTTATTTAATTTAGACTATCACAGCATACCAAGTCATTAATGTTGCTCTTAAGCACACACCTTATTTCACTCAACTAAATACCAAATCGTTCAAGGGTTGAACGATTTGTATTCGAAAAACCTGACACCTATCCTGTATGACATGTTGTATATCTTTGAGTATGTTCAGTTCGTTATTTCTCTCAGCTCTAAAGCGTCTGCTCGGATAACAGCAAAGTTGAAAGCCGTTCTGAAACGCGTGCCATTCAGCCAAGTTATAAGACTGTATATTTCAGTTAGTGTCACGCCTTTGTGAAAAATTCCCAAGATGAAGCACATCACGCTTGTGAAAACTGAAGCCGGTATTCCTTGACAATCTGCACAACCTGAGAACAGGTGTGTGTGTGTGTGTGTGTGTGTGTGTTTAGCATCACTCTCGACCTGACATCACCCAGTAAATAATTACAACAACACTTATACTACACACACACACACACACACACCGACACACACATTTTTGGCACTCACAGAACGGATGTTGATAATTGAATATGCCATTTTACTCTTTTTATTTCCCACTCTCTCTCTTTCTGTCTCCATGCAGAGGGCGTGCAGTTACTGTGTTTGATTGACAAGGCAGCAGATGCCTGTCGTTATCTGCAGACATACGGCGAGTGGAACCGCGCCGCCTGGCTGGCAAAGGTATTCTCTATGGACTGTACCAAAAAAAATAAAAAAAAGCTAAGGTGCAAAAAGAGTCAAGCTGAATGGGTTTGTTGATAATTTTATACCGTGGTATAAATAGAGCACACATAGCCTGTCAGAATGCATTTGGATCTCCTAACACACACACACGCACACACACACACACACGCACACACGCACACACACTCATAGTGTCAGCCATCCAGCCAGGAAGCACACATTGCATACCAATGCTGTGTTAATTTTGTCATCAAGTGTGCCTCAGGCTATGCCCTGCTGGTACATATCACGCTGCCAAGATGTTGTGAAGTTCCTCTCTGCTGATATAATTCTCCCTTATTGGGATTTTTTATTCATACCATTTGTAATTGTTATTTCCAGCACAAAGATACACATCGAATCACGTTTTCATATTTTCTAACAAATTAAACTCATAATACAAGTGCATAGGCATTGTGTAGTGCAAGGACAAATGATCTCTACTCACATTTAACATGATTTTGTGATCCAGGAGCCACTGATCACTTTATTAACACATTCATGTGGAATCATGTGGCAATGGATATTGGCAGTGTATATAATCATGCAGCTACAGGTCAGGAATTTCAGCATGATTGCTTCAAACATCTGAATGTGAAATTTATTTGTGTTAAATAAAGATCATTTCCACTTAGCTCACTGGTTAAGACGTTGGACTACTGATCTGAAGGTTTAAATCCCTGGACAACCAGGCTGCCACTACTGGCCCTTTGATCAAGACCCTTAACCTTCATCTGCTCAGTTATATAAATGAGATAAATGTAAGTCACTCTGGATAAGGGCATCTGCAGTAAATGGAATGATAGAAAAAAATTACGAACCTGGCATGTTTATTAATGGATCACCAAAGCTGGGCATTTAAAAACTGGAAAAAACAGGCAATATTTTTTCCAAATCTTTTGCTGTCCAGTTTGGGTGAGCTTGTGCCCAATGTCACCTCTGATGCTTGTTCTTGGCTGACTGAAATGAAACACGGTGCGGTCTTCTGCAGTTGCAGTCCATCTGCCTTGTGGGATATGTTACGCATGCTGAGATGCTTTTCTGCTCACCACGGCTGTAAACATGTCAGCTCAAACCCACTCACTGGGTGATTTTTGTCTCCCATTAGGATAGAAATGTTTCATCTTAAGCTACGTTCACACAATTGCCAGTCGCTGTATTATGAAGTCATCAGTAGGTGCTCCTAATGCTGGTTGCCATAGTTATAACTGGGTGGATGTACTAGCATTCCACTTGTTTTTTTGTTGCTAAAATTAAATATTCTGGAGGGAGATTTGACGTTTGTGTATAAAATTAAACACGGTTTGTATGCATCATATGATGCACCAAGTTGCCATCACAGGACACGCCCACATATTGCCGCTAATTTTCAGTATCGCTCATGTCTCCAGAAATCACCAGCTCTCGTTAAAAATGAACGATCTTCGGTTGCTATGTGTAGACACAGAAATTGGGATTAAAGCGATCTGTCAGAAGAACTTTGTATTGATTTTGCAGTGACTCTTCCAACATGAGGAGACAAGTGACAAGAACTGAAACTGTAAAAACCGAGCCACTGATTTGTCACCTGTCTGTATATTACAACCTCCTCTATGATTTAGGCCCATGACAGTGGCATCAACAGAGTTTAGGAGAAAGAACACTATGTTGTACCTGTGGACTTTTTTTTTCCCCCAAGTCAGCATGCCTTTAAACAGTCAAGGATGACAGATCGGGTCAAGAATCGATTGTAAATGTTAGCAGTTAGTCAGGTTTGTTGGTTGTTCCAGTGTTTTGATGCAGAGTAGGAGTTCAGGTCAGGTCATGCTTTCTTTTTCTATTTTTCTTCCTGAATAGCCCGAGGACGACATGTTCTTTTGTTAGAAGGGAAGAAAAGCAAGGGCACAGGATACAAGGCATTTAGTCCTATTGAGAATTGTGCTTTAAGCTCATTTAGGCCCGAGATTTGTCAGGATGTATTTGCCAGTTTTCTCTTTGGAGATGGAAACCGTAGGAAAGGCATTGAAGCACATATGTGTGCCGCATCGTTTGCTCGAAGGCATCGTTTTGTAATGTCTGGTTTTGACATTTGGATTTATTTCAGGAGAAAAAAAACATCTCTTTAACAGAAGCAGCAGTGCCATTTACAAATCATATGGGACTGATGATTGATGTGTGTTGCTATACATTGCAGCAGCGTTATAGCAAACACCACACAGTTGCAGTGGCATGAAACGCAGTGTCCAGTGGCATCTGTCAGTCATTTCCTCTAGTATGCTAAAGAATAGCTTTAAATTGTCAAATTCTATCCACAGCTTTGAGGGTAAGCATTTTCAAGTTAGACACTTCATACTATTATACATTTACGTTTTTATCTTGGGGGTGGGGTGTAGCATAGTGGCAAAGGCATTGGACTACCAATCAGAAGACTGTGAACCTGAATCCCATGTCCACCAAGCTGCCACCTTTGTGCTTCTGAGCAAAACTCTAAACCCTCAATGGCTCAATTGTATAAAATCACATAAAAAAATGTAAGTCACTCTTGATAAGGGCATCTGCCAAATGCCATAAATGTAGCGTAAATCTAATCTAGTTAACCTTTTTTAACCTTCTGTTTTTTTTTTATTCTCTTTGCTTTTATGTTAATACTATATGGTTGGCACTTGAGTATTGTTGCAGTATGAGAGTATGAAGACAAAATGTGAGAAGTGAAGGATGAATTGGAAGAGTTGGACAGTTGTTCGATGACTCGATTAAATCATCATGCTTGAAGTGACGACTACAGAGTTTTGTATTAGAAGCATGTTTGTATTAGAAGCATGTTGAAATGCTGGATGCTGTGGGTCCATTTTTTTGAAAATGGAAATTATAGAAAGCAGGCACACCCATGAGGACGACATGTTGCATAATGAGACACAGCAATACTGAGATGACATGTTTTTAATATAATATATTAAAATGCTATTCTACTGTTTTATAATATATACTGTACCATATAATAAGTTTCCTACTACCACAGTTTGCTATCAGAAATCCCAGAAACTTCAGTAGCCTCTGGGATTTTAGCAGAAATACGTAGGTAGACTGCTCTCCATAAAGTCCATTACATACAGATAGCAATATTTATACCTTATGGCTCTATATATCAGTATAATCAAGTAAAATATGATAAGTACAAATCACTAGTCCAGTGTCATGCTGTGCAAGTGAAATCCATTGAAAAAAGTGGAGAAGTGCTCTTTCTCATCAATTTCCTCTAGTATACCTGGTTATCGTTCTCTCATATGCAGGCAGAATCATGTTAGGTTCAGTGCTCGAGAAGCACACTTCAGGTTTTATGCTTTTGAAAGCACACTCTTTAAATCCAGATCTAGACCAATTTAACACATTGACACAAAGACTCCAAAATATCACTTTTTGAGTGTGTAAGTGGACTGGGTTTAGACACGGATTTGCAACCCACTCTGAACTGCGACTCGGCTCATGATAAGTGGCGCTGTCTTTAATCAGAGGATTTGCTTTCTTTTACAAATCACCACCTACTTGACAAAGAGCCACAACAGGTCAGAAGCAACCTCAGTGGTAAAAAAATTATTTCATTTCCCTTGTACTTGGGATGTGTTTACACTCACCATTCACTTTATTAGGAACATTCATGCAGTTATCTAATCAGCCAATCATGTGGCAGAAGCACAATACAAAAACATACGGATACTTTCCTGCTCAGCACAGTTCAAAAGGGTGAACAGTCTACAGACTGTTGTGTGTGAAAATCCCAGGAGATCAGACTTTCTCTTCATTCTGGTGTTTGATGCTGTCAATCTTTCAAGTTGATCAAAAACCCCAGGAGTAGTTTCACCAGATGTAAGATGACCGTAGAATCAGAAGAATAAGAGCCAGGGTTTTTATCAAAGAAGTGGTTTATTATGCACAAAGAGAGCCTGAACAATACATGGTGTAAACAGAAGGTTTTTTTTAAAAAAAAAAACAGTCAACTTTTATACTACATGCAAAGGGCACACTTGAGACCATATAGGTAAAATATCAAGGCAAAACAATAAGAGAAAAACAAAGAACAGACTGGTATGAATCAAGAATAAGATTGATTGATCACATTGAATTGGTTTTAAATGATAAATGATTTAATCACATACTCATGGAAAAATAGAAATAAATTGCATAACCTAATCATTAACTGAAGACTGTGCAGGTGTTCCTAATAAATTGGACCCTGAGAGTATATTGATTGTATTAAAAATAAAAAAAAAAAGGGTAATGGGGATGCATGGAAATCTCAGGGCGCAGTAGCAATGCTTTCCTGCTAGCACATGTCCTTTAGACGGCACATCGCTCTCTCTTCCTCAGGTGCGTCTGAACCCGACCGAAGCCTCGGAGGTGCTGAAGCGCTGGGCCGAGTATCTCTGCTCTTCTCAGGTCAATCAGAAGTCCAGAGCTATCCTGGTGCTCCTCTCACTGGGCTGCTTTCAGAAAGTTGGGGAGATGCTCCACAGGTCTGCAGTACTCATATTTATTCACTGAGAAATTTTACCAGATTCAGTCCACGGACCTAACTACTGTCCAAAATACCACTTCTGTCCAAAATCGATATATATATATATATATATATAGATAGATATATATATAATCATTCTGTGTTTCTCTCTCTCTCTCATTCTGTCTCTCTCTCATTCCTCATTCTGTGTTTCTACCTCCCTCTCTCTCTCTCTCTCTCTCTCTCTCTCTCTCTCTCTCTATAATATATACACTATATTGCCAAAAGTATTCGCTCAACTGCCTTGAGTGCACAGTCATGTTGGAAGAGGAAGGGGTCAGCTCCAAACTGTTCCCACAAAGTTGGGAGCATGGAATTGTCCAAGATGTCTTGGTATGCTGAAGCATTCAGAGTTCCTTTCACTGGAACTAAGGGGCCAAGCCCAGCTCCTGAAAAACAACCCCACACCATAATCCCCCCTCCACCAAACTTTACACTTGGCACAATGCAGTCAGACAAGTACCGTTCTCCTGGCAACCGCCAAACCCAGACTCGTCCATCAGATTGCCAGATGGAGAAGCGCGATTCGTCACTCCAGAGAACGCGTCTCCACTGCTCTAGAGTCCAGTGGCGGCGCGCTTTACACCACTGCATCCGACGCTTTGCATTGCACTTGGTGATGTATGGCTTGGATGCAGCTGCTCGGCCATGGAAACCCATTCCATGAAGCTCTCTGCGCACTGTTCTTGAGCTTATCTGAAGGCCACATGAAGTTTGGAGGTCTGTAGCGATTGACTCTGCAGAAAGTTGGCGACCTCTTCGCACTATGCACCTCAGCATCCGCTGACCCCGCTCCGTCAGTTTACGTGGCCTACCACTTCGTGGCTGAGTTGCTGTCGTTCCCAAACACTTCCACGTTCTTATAATACAGCTGGCGGTTGACTGTGGAATATTTAGGAGCGAGGAAATTTCACGACTGGATTTGTTGCACAGGTGGCATCCTATCACAGTTCCACGCTGGAATTCACTGAGCTCCTGAGAGCGACCCATTCTTTCACAAATGTTTGTAAAAACAGTCTGCATGCCTAGGTGCTTGATTTTATACACCTGTGGCCATGGAAGTGATTGGAACACCTGATTCTGATTATTTGGATGGGTGAGCGAATACTTTTGGCAATATAGTGTATATATATATATATATATATATATATATATATATATATATATATATATATATATATATATATATATAATGTATATATGTATATAATTCTGTGTTTCTCTCTCTCATTCTCTCTTCTGTATCCTATGAATGAATATCTATATGTACAAATGGTATGGAAAATCTTTACATTTGACATTTTCTAGCTGACAATTTTATTCAAAGTGACTTTTTATAATTGAGACAGGATTCAACTGTAAGTGTAAAATGTACATGATGTACATTTTAGTGTGGAAAAAGTTTGAACTGTTTGTGTAATATAATGTGTACCACTGCTGGATTGATTGATTGATTGATTGATTGATTGATTGACCTCCAGCCCAAACATGCTGTAATGCAAATGAGTAATTTAGGAAAGTTGAAGTTGTCAGTTTAATTAAGTTGAATTAAAATCCTTAAAAAACTAATCCATACCTGTTTTTTTTTTTTTCTTTTTCTCTCCAGTATGAGGTATTTTGACCGGGCGGCTCTCTTCATCGAAGCCTGTCTAAAATATGGAGTGATGGAGGCCAACGACACCACTAATATCCTTCTTCAGCATCTTTACAAAGGCTGTTGATTTAAAGATGATTACTGAAAGGAGTGTAATGAGAACGATTCCAGCTACAGATTGTAATTATGAAACCTGTAAGCAGCCTCAGCGTGTGAACCCATAACCCACTTTTTTTCCTTATACGTCAGCCTGTCATTACAATCCCCAGCCTGTTGTACTGAGGTGAAAATGTACAAAAAGCCAATTCTGTTTCTTTATAGTGCCTTTTCTGTCAAGCACAGGACAAAGACAGTCAGTTAGGGGGTGGTGTAAACCTTTCAACAGTGGAAATTGTGACTATTTTCTTTTAAATATCTTTTTTTTTTTTTATATGAGCTACATAAGATATTTATCTGTTTTCCAGAAGACAAAATAATACAAATTTACCCTAATCATACACTGCTCAAAAGTTTACACCCCCCTGGCTTTTAATGTATTGATGTATGTTGCCTTTTTAGGCATAAGTGAAAATGTACATGTTTTCACACACAAATGAAACACACCGGAGGAAACACGTCTAGGCCATTCAGTTCTTTAACAAAAGAGTGCTTTCTGAAGCTTTATGTTCAGCACCTGAGTATTTCCAAAGCCTGCGCAGTGTTTCAGTAGAACTGACAGGGCGATTTAGCTAGCATGTGAGGTTGTGAGTTAAATTGCTCCCATCCGTGGTTTTATGTCATGAATGTCAGCCAAAAAAAATCATTCTTAAAAATCTCTAAGCATTATTTGCTCATGCTTTTTTACCTTTCATCTAATCCTTCTTCCCTTCTACTATCGATTTTCCCTCAAAATATTTCCTTAACTCTTTGGCCTTTTACATAAGTTAATAGGGGCAGCGTTCTCCTCCTACGCCGGACTCCTTCGCTCAGTGGGATTGCGAGAGGGAGCAGCGCTTTGGGCCTCGAAGGCTGGAGGAGCAGGAGAAGAGCTCCTGGAGGAGTTGTTCCAGAAAGAAGGATCCGGATCAGAGCTCACACCTGGGGAGGAGGAGAAGAAGAGTGTCGCTGAATAAATCTAGAGGAGGAGAGAGAAAAGAACAGGGTTTCAGGTTTAGTGGAGAACTTGAATTAAGTGTCTTGGTTTTGAGAAGGAAAAATATATATATGATGCATAATGTTTATAAAATATTTGGATATGTGTCTGTATGCTTAAAGCATTGGGTTAGGGGGGATTTTTTTGGTCTACATTATAAACAGTTACCAAACACAATATGCAGCTTCAGACATTCCAAACAAATCTTTTTCTTTTTTTTTGCACTTTTTTATTTTGACCAAACGATTCACTTGAAGTGGAATAATGAAGTATTGAGTATGTATGGAATAAAACATAACTGGAATGTTTTTATTCCTTTTATACCACAGTGATTTGCAATTTGTAATGTATTAATGAACAACAAACCCTGTGACCGTTTATAGTGACATTTAATGTCAAGGAACATTCAGGAAACATATTGGTTCCTGTTATCACTTACGTTATAGCAGCTATAAACATTCACCTCCTTGAGGTTAACAGTATAATAAAACATGGCTGAAAACATAATGCACTCAAACCTGAGATATAAATAAATTATATATAAATAATAAATCTCCTTCATGATATAATGCCAATGATTATACTTTTTTTGTTGTTGTTGTTAAATAACAGCAGGACTATGTGGATCATGCACCGTACAAATCCCCGTGAATGAGCTGTTACTATAGAAACCTGTTAGAACAAGCATAATGATATAACTATGTATTCGGGGTCATAAGTTTACATACGCCTGCAATCTGCTTTAAAATCTGATTAAATATAAATAAAAAGAAGGAGCATCATAACTGATGCTCAAGAAGTCTATAGGATACATTGAGTCAGGGGGGTGTAAACTTTTCAGCTGGATGATCGAGAATATAAATTATTATTTTGTTTAAAGATCTTATTTTTGCATTTAGAGCTGTCGTCTAAAGATATTTGCATGTTGCCAGGAAGACACAAAACCTGTGCAAAAGTTTACACCCCCCTACTCTTAACATATCGGGTTGTCTTCATGAGCATCAGTGAACGTTTTCCTTCAGTGTGAAAAGATGGAACTTAGCATTATATAGATACTGTAGGAAAAGGAATCAAATATGCAGAAGAAGCTGGAAAAGCAAATAAATCATGTGCAAGAGACTCATGAACAGCTGTGACACAAAAAAATCACACCACCGCACAGTATTAGGAATCAAGCGTATGTAAACAGTTGAACTGGTGAATTCGGTCATTAATTGTGTCTCGTGGATTCAAGGCGTATGTAAACTTACATTATGGCTGTAATTACTGTCGGAGCCGAACTGTTCCAGGAAATTAATCAACACCTTCCTGTTTCCGGATTCAACCCTGCTGTGGTATATTAGACGATGTCTAAGTGATAGAATGAAGTGTACAATCTCATCGGTTATGAACGAAATGTCTAAGAGTGAATGTTTTCACAACTTTTCATTTAACCAGTTCGTATCAGCTCAGAATGAGGTACTGTGTATAGAAAAAGTGTGACTGGAAATTAGGAATTAAAGAAGGAATAAAACAGAGAGAAGAACTGAAAAGTTGTAAATCTTGTCAGAAATGGATTTTTCTTTCTATTAGAGCAGAATGATCAGTGATGTTTTGGGTAATGTTAGTGCTGTAGTTTTATCTATCTGTATTATTTGTGGTGTGATATTTGTCTTTGTGCAATCTGAGAGAAACGTACAGTCCTGTACTGTAATTTTTCAGCCTCTTGTTTTTTTTTTTTGTTTTTGTCTTGACAGCACGAATCGAACGTTTGACATTGTTCTGTGAATAAACATCTCCCTTGTGCTGTTCTTCACCCACTTCTCTCGTCTATGAAACGTCTGTGGTCCAGAAATATTGTTGTTCATTCCTGCCTTTCTTTTTTTAGCACATATTGACTCTGAATATTGTAATGATGGATGTGGTATTATTCTGAAACTGTTCTACATGATGATGTTTCCTTGTAAATTGCAGCACAGTGAATTAGTGCATGCAGTTGCTTTGTGCTTCGTGATCAGATGAATAAATATGTATATATATATAGGAAAAAGCAATAAATGTCCGTGGACTGTTAATGTCTCCGATTTATTTTACTGCTGTTCCAGTACGTCCTTGTATGTATGTTTCCTGTTGTCCTTGTGTGTTTCAATATCAAATGTGAGTTATATTTTAGTCCAATTTTGCCCTGATTCCCAGTGCTATATACTATATATAGTACTATATCAGTGTATATGCTATACACTGATCAGCCATAACATTATGACCACCTACTTAATAATGTGTTGGTTCTGCTTTTGCTGTCATAACAGCTCTGACCCATCGAGGGATGGACTCCACTTGATCCCTGAAGGTGTGCTATGGTATCTGGCACCAAGTTCCTTTAAGTACTTTAAGGCAGCAGATCCTTTAAGTCCTCAGTTGCATGGTGGGGCCTCAATGGATCGGACTTGAATGTCCAGCACATCCCACAGATGCTGGATTGGATTGAGATCTGGGGAATTTGGAGTCACCACCTCAAACTCGTTGTTGTGCTCATCAAACCATTCCTGAACCAATCTTGCTTTGTGGCACGGTGCATTATCCTGCTGAAAGAGGCTACAGCCATCAGGGAATACCGTTTTCATGAAAGGGTGTACATGGTCTGCAACAATGCTTAGGTAGGTGGTACGTGTCAAAGTAACATCCACATGAATGGTAGAACCCAAGATTTCCCAGCAGAACATTGCCCAAAGCATGACACTGTCTCCACCGGCTTGCCTTCTTCCCACAGCGCATCCTGGTGAAAAGAAAATGTGATTCATCAGACCAGGCCACCTTTTTCCATTGCTCCATGGTCCAGGTCTAATGCTCATGTGCCCATTCATGGTGCTTTTGGCAGAGCACAGGGGTCAGCATGGGCACCCTGACTGGCCTGCGGCTATGCAGCCCCATACACAACAAACTGTGATGCACTGTGTATTCTGACACCTTTCTGTCAGAACCAGCATTAACTTCTTCAGCAATTTGAGCAACAGTAGATTGTCTGTTGGATCAGATCACACGGGCCAGTCTTCACTCCCCACATGCATCAGTGAGCCTTGGCCGCCCATGACCCTGTTGCTGGTTCACCACTGTTCCTTCCTTGGACCACTTTTAGATAGATACTGACCACTGCAGACCGGGAACACCCCACAAGAGCTGCAGTTTTGGAGATGCTCTGATCTAGCCGTCTAGGGTCAAATGTTAACCGTCTTTCTATATACATATATATATATACTGTATATGCAGCTATGAAGGGGTGAAACCGGAGCCCTGATAAAGCGTGCATTAGGCAGCTGTGGGCCTCTTCCAATGCTGCACTGTTTTTATGACTCGACTGGAACAGGGTTCATATTTACAGAAGAGTGTGTGTGTGTCCAGGTCTTTGTTTATAATGTCATATATAATTAATGCTTATGTACAGTATGTGTGCAGCAGCTGCTCTGGACCAGCAGAGGTCAGTGTTGAAACATATTAAGCATATCTAAACAGGGGTCCTGCATGGTGCATTAAAGTAGTTAACATCCCACCATGTTCTATAGGAGGTATAAATATGCTGAGCATGCTCAGTTCACTGTGAAGGAGAGTTAAGGTTAACGTCGGGGCATGGATATCCAGAGCTGCAGCCTGACTGTGTTTCAGTAAAACAGACCTGAATGCATTGATCCCTAAGTGAGATACTGTTGGAGGATTTTCTGGAATGGTTTAGTTCTTCTGAATGATGAAAAAGTTCTAGGACAATGTCATGATGCTCACTGAATAGTTTGATGAAGATGAAAATGATGCTGATCATCTGCTCTGGCCTTCACCACCACCATCATCAGAACACAAACTAAATGAATATTTTTCAGAAGTACGGTGTTCCTCTGGGTACTCAAGTTTCCTCCCCCTGTCCAAACGCATGCACTGTAGGTTGATTGGCATGTGTGTGCCATGTGATGGGTTGGCACCCAGTCCCCGGCCTTGTGCCCAGATTCTCCTGGAATAGACTCCAGGTTCCTCTGTGTAGAATAAGCAGTGCACAAAATGAGTAGATGGTGTTCCATGTTGCTCATTAATACAATGATTTAGATTACTTTTCTAAACCTACCTACTCCAAAGAACCACAATAAAATGCTTAAAACTGAAGAAATACGTACAATTTATCTCTTTTGGGTCATTTAGAGTGCAGTGGCCAGACCATTACAATGTTACAGTCTAAAATATTTCAGTCCCTTGCTGTTTGTGGAGTCAGTTGCACTGGATTGTTTTATGTCTAGAATTAAATTTGACTTTTTTTAGTTCTTTGTTTTGTTATTGCATTTTAACCTTTAGATAAGATCAGATCCCACTGTGTGTGTGTGTGTGTGTGTGTGTGTGTGTGTGTGTGTGTGTGTGTGTGAGAGAGAGAGAGAGAGAGAGAGAACCTCAGTTGGATTAGAAAGTATAACAAAGTCTTTTAAGTAATAGACTTTAATGGCTTGGTGTTTCAGGACTTGGCAAAAGGTGAAGTCCACTAGATGAAATCCTTTTGATGCTCAATTCAGAGAGGAGTCTATTTCCAGTGTCCTCTGTGTCCACTGAGGAGTGGTTCTATAGGAAATTGAATTGTTTTTCCACATACATGCTGACTGGGACAGGCGTATTAACACTGACAGAAGAGAGAGTAACTCAGTCAGTTGAGGCTGAGAATTGTGCAGTGCACAGAGAAAGATGGCTTAATGTCTCCACAAACTCTGATGTCCTTCACCTCAGCAGTGCAGCAAATACCAAATAATAATAATTTATATAATTTATATAATAATAATTTGCAGTAATACCAAATACCTAAATACCATAAAATGTCCAGTAACTTACTTAGTGAAATACTACACACTTCAAATGAATAGTTTTAACAGATGATAATATTTTATATTAATAGTATATCATTAAATCCGAATGATTTTACAGCAATCAGCAGTAGAGTGTGGTTAGCATAAATACTTACATAAATATCTTATTTATATGGTATATAAATAAAATTAAATATAATTATAATTCTTTATCATTTCTACATTTCAGATAGGATTTCTGTCATTTGAACTAGTAATTTAGTAGTTACATTTTTTTGTCGTCTTGTATTATGCCTTGCCCTAGTATCATGCCACACTGTCATGCAAACTCTATCTATACTATTTTAGGCAATTTTTATAGACTTTTAATTATTATTATTATTATTATTATTATTATTATTATTATTAAACAATTTAAAAGTTCACCATATTAAATATATATATATATATATATATATATATATATATATATATATATATATATATATAATAGTATAGTTAAGAATATAGTCACTTACAATGTGATTAAGACAGTGTTATCAGGATTGTGGTCTTGTGTTTTAGGCCCTAAAGGATTCCTATTATTCCCTGGCCAGTCCTTCATGTAATTTTCATGTTTCTCTGGTGTTTGTTGTTACTTGTGGAACCTTCTGTGATTTTGCTTTCCCCTTTTCCCCTGAAGTATCTATTGTTGTAGTTCTATTTCTCTGAGGATCCATTCTGCTCAAGTCTTCTAGCACTGCTCGGCTGCTCCCACCATCTCTCAGGGTACAAGGTAAGTGTTACGTCACGACTCTTCTCTGTCCTGACACCTAGGAGGTGGAATAAACTTCCCCTAGATGTCAAAACAGCTGACTCACTCTTTGCCTTCAAATTGAAGACCTTCTTCTTCCTGAAATACTTAAACTAACTCTTTTTTCCTGTTTGTTTCAAAATGATGGAGACTTTGCATTAACGTCTCCCACAGTCGCTGTAAATGTTCTCAGATTGTTCATTTGTTCATTCGTTCATGCTGTGTTTATCTTCAGTAACTTGTAACAGTAACTGTTCAGTAACTTCACTTAAAATATATTTTTTGTGTGCTATATTTCCTCCCAACAGGGTTTTAGACTCATGGTCTCCTTAGTCTATGACCAAGTAAACCAGTATTGATGTGTTCATGAATAGAGACTTTTGTACGTCCCTGTGGAAAAGGGAGTCTGCCAAATGCTGTAAATGTAAATGTTAAATAAACGTTTTGGAGTCTGGGTCTGCATTCTCCTGTGGCTATGTCTGAGTTAACGCTGCAGAAACAACAAGCAAACACAACTGAGGAACAGAGCAACTAATACTGTATACACAAGAGTAAATGAGACACAGGTGGCAGTAATGAGACTTAACAGACGGATGGAAGACAACAATGGCGACCTCTAGTGGCTAAAACTCTACCTAACAACTCCTGACAAGTGTAGCACGTGGAAATTCTTCAAACTGTTTTTGTAGCCTGAAATCCATATTCAGTTGATTATATATTATTTACACAATATAAACAACTTTATAAATTTAAATCTTTTACTAGGTATTTTTACATTGTACTTTACAACCATATATTCACAAAAGAACCTGTTGCTATGTTATTAGAAGAGCTGAAAATTAAAATCAGGCAGAACGTTCACAAGTAAATATGAATAAACATTGTCAGACTGCTGAATATTTATCAGTGTTGTTTTCCTAATGCAGGATTATTTCTACTAGATATAGATAAAGCTGATTCTACACCTCAGTGTTTGTGCTTTAACACCTTCCTGTATCCTTTACTTCATCATGTCTTTCTGCCTTGCAAGTTTGGCTTCACTCGCTGCATAACAATAGCACACGTGACCAATATACATGCATTTACTGAGTGTTTTTTTTCCTTTTTCCCCCTGCTACATTTTTGTTCTTGCATTGTTTTCACACACTGTAAAGGCATCAACTTGAAAATGTACTCTCTTATTTCCATCATGTATGCTGATTTCCTAAAATCTTGAGCACTCCTAGTAAATTTATTTCTGAGATCCTTCAGACACCCATTGCTTATGACATGTTACCATAATTAGAAGGTTTTCCATGACCAGAAGAGGTCTGCTGCTGCTTTGAATAGCAGTTGTGATTTAGACATAATGATTGATTAAGTCTCTTCTGACTGCTTCACGACTCCTGAGCTCAGCTTACTGTCTGTATGGAGTTTCACCTGTTCATTCCATGTCTATTTGGGCTTCCTCCAAGTTCACCGGTTTCCTTCCTTTCCTTGTCTGTACCACTTAGCCGTTTTATCCACAGGGCACAGGGAGCCTGTGCCTATCTCAGGCATCATCGAGCATCAAGGCAGGATACACCCTGGACAGAGTGCCAACCCATCGCAGGGCACACATACAATTTAGAGACTCCAGTCAGCCTAGTAGCATGTCTTTGTACAGTGAGATGTAAACTCCACACACACACACACAGTGAGCAGGAGCAAGACCACTAAGTCACCGTGCTGCCAGGATTGGTTATGATAAACCATTAATTGTGCATAAGCCTTTAATTTGTGTGCCTTATGACGGACTATCCTACCTAGTCCTTGGGATCCCGCCTGACCCTTGTCCAGAATAAATTATCTACAGGAAATGAATAAATGAATAAAGGTGAATATATTTTATTCAGAATGATTTCCATGCTTTTGTAGCCCTGAGCTGTCTCCCAGCTTTCTGTGACCATTCAAAGCTCTTTTTTTTAATGCAGGCCATTACCACTAGGCTTGAGGCTGGAATCAGCACCTAAATTATCTGTGTTAATGATTTCTTTAAAATGAGTTCCACCTACTATGAATGTGCATTTAAATTATTCCATATAGAAATATTGAAAATGTTAGCTTTGGGATATTTATTCAGGACGGAAAAAAATTATTTTAGCAATGCCTGTAGATATTCGTGGCAATATTTGTTTTGTCTTGTCACTCTAAGATTTCAATATGTATCAACTCTACATTAAATTAAAGATGAAACCATATATACAGTTGAGGCAAAAAGTTTACTCATCCCTAGGTGAAATTTCCATGCATTTCATGTTACCAGACATTTCCTTCGGCAAGTCTATTAGTCCTCTGGAAGATTTCAGAACCTAATGTATTGACTTAAAGACGCTTCTGATTGGCTAATTTCCATCATAAACCTTGCTTTTTGGAGGACAAAAATTAAAGTATTTTGGCCCTTACGGGAAAAAAAAAGGGTAAAGGATTTGATTCAAAGAATGGCATCCAAAGTGTGAAGCATGGTGGTGGCAGCATCATGTTGTGAAAGTCATTTCGTTGGGAAAGGAACTGGTGCACTTTAGAAAGTAGATCATGAGGAAGAAGAATTTATTCAGAAATAGTGAAGCAACATGTCTTCAGCATTCATGCAGGAACTTAATACTTGGTCTTCCAGCAGGAGACACAGAGAATTCCTAAGCGTTCCTCAAGCAAGTTGAAACAAAAAATGGTTTACAAAGTGAATATCTTGCTAGAGATTTCTACAAAACGCACCTGAACTGAAACGTGATCAAA